>NC_029775.3:94437659-94460621 GCF_000817695.3 Arachis duranensis | reverse complement strand
AGTTATGAATTCAATTTTCAAGATGAATGGTTTTCTTTTAGGCTGCTGTACTGGATAAGTATGTACCATCAAAATGTCGGTGTGTGTATATTTAACCAGTATGCAGTGGGACAATTGATAACTCACATGTAGGCAATTGTTTTGCTTATTAGTGCATGCTTCTTTAGTAAGTGTAAAAATGAAATGCCTTACATGTAAAAGGTTTCAGTTTACTATGGAGTTCAATTGTTCAAAAATTACAAGAGTTCTTAGAACATGCAAATGATTGATTGATTTCATGAGATGCACCAGTACAGATGATATTCATGCTTGCAAGTTACAAAACCAAAATATGATATGCTATGCATTATGTTATGCTCTTTCAGTTCTGGATACTGTGACTGATAATCTTGGAAACTGGTATACATTGCAATGATTGGATACTCATTACAACCTCTATAATTTTAACTTCATTCAGGTTGTAATATTTCGAGATGGGACATATCTCACATTGAAAGAAGTTTTCGAGAGTCTGGATTTGACTGGGTAACAACTTCTTTCTAATGCATACCATAATTATAATTTCTAATTGAATTTTCTTGGCTACATCTTAAAATAACAATTTTTTATTTTCAAATTGCTTTTTGAGCAGATATGATCTCAATGTTGACCTTTTGGACGTTCATGCAGACAAGAGCACATTTCATCGCTTTGACAAATTTAATCTTAAATACAATCCTTGTGGGCAAAGTAGGCTGAGGGAGATATTCCCACAATCTCAAAATTGTGTCAAACTTTTTTGTATTTTTTATTTTACTAAATATTGCTTCAGAGGCATCACATCGTTTTAGTGTTCTTCAGAATTGGATCATTAATTTGCTTTAAATATTGAGTTACGGGGTTCCTATTTGGGAAATTTGTATCTGTGATTAAAATGGGCTGGTTATTCTTGAAGGAGGTTCATAATTCTTTGAAGTTGGAAGTTTCATATATTTATTGTGGTCTTTGCATTTTCAATTGGAAATAAGCAGCCAGGCTTTGAAGTCAGTTTTTGAATTATATTTCCAAAAGCAACTATGATTGTGGATTGGTATAGTAGTAGAAGCATCAGAAAAAGAATACCGGTGGTTGTTGGGAATCAGAACTCATTTGCATTAATTCTAATAATTTCAAGATCATCTGACTCATTTTCATAATGTCATTTGTGTTACACCAAACAGGTCGTTTCCTTGGTGAGGTGACAAAGCAAGTGTTTGCTGATCTTGCGGCCAGTAAATATCAGGTATTTTCTTAACTTCATCTATATGTTTTCCTCTATTATAGTCTAACAAAATGTAAAATTCATGTTAGACTGCTAATTTTCTGTGCTGGGTCTTTCAAATTTGTGCTTCTTGTCTTATACACCCTAAGATTCAGCATGGTTTTACTTTGGTGAGTCATGCAGGTTAATGTGTTAAATTTGCCCTTGCTTCCATAATCATGTCCACTTATTTTGTTCTTCCCTCCACCCCACATTTTGTACTCACAATAGGTTGAAATGTTCATGAGGATTGTACTTATAGCTAGCTGTATTTCATTCATGTCGAAAACCTTTTTGTAACTGATGATAAAAAAAATTCTCACGTATATTTTATAGCATTGAGGGGTAATAGAATTTATTTTTTATCTTTATAACTTACTATAATCTTTCATCTCTTGATTTCTATTTCTGTATGCTTATTCCCTTTGAAGTGGGTGCCAAATGATTCCGAGCTTATTGCTTTGCATGTATTGTTCACAGATGGCAGAGTACAGAATATCAATATATGGGAGGAAACAAAGTGAGTGGGACCAACTAGCAAGTTGGATAGTCAATAATGAACTGTATAGCGAGAATGTTGTTTGGCTGATCCAGGTATTTATTTATTTCACTCCTTGATTACTATGCATAGTAGTTCTTGTTTAGTTCAGGAGTTTTTAGATATATACTTCAGTTTTTGTAATTATTCTTTTGCCACATCTCTTAGGAGTCTCTATTATTTATGACATTTACCCTTTTCTCTTTATTGCTAATAGATTGTAAAGTGTAGCTAAGTAGTTTTAAAAAATTGTCTTGCAGCTTCCAAGGTTGTACAACGTGTACAAAGAGATGGGAATTGTGACCTCATTCCAGAACATCCTTGACAATATCTTTATTCCACTTTTTGAGGTTACTGTGGACCCTGATTCGCATCCTCAACTGCATGTTTTCTTGAAACAGGTTTGATAAGATTTCATTTAATTTAAATTGTTAAATAGTAGTCTGACTTAGGCTTAATTTGGTAAAACTTTTACTTTTCAAAAGTAGTTTATAAAAGGTAGCTTTTAAAAGTTAGCTTTTTAAAAGTTGTAGCATCTGCGTTTGGTAAATTAAATTAAAAATGACTTTTAATAAGCATAAACAACAAGTGCGTTTGGTAAAATAACTTTTAAAATTTAAAATACTATAATAGACATTAATGTAAGAATTAAATTTGAATATTAATTAATGTACAAGGTTATATTAGACTTTTTAATTTTGATAAGCACAATTCAACTTTGAAAAGCTCCTCCTTTGGTGCTTTCAAAAGCACTCCTAACTTTTAAAAGTTGCAAGTATAAGCACATGAGCTTTTTATTTACCAAACGCAAAACGAAGTGCTTGCTTTTGAAAAGCACAAGCACCTCTCCGAAAAGCTTTACCAAACCAAGCCTTAGGTGCTAGCTTTGCTTTGTAATTTTAAGTCTCGCCCACCCGAAAAATTATTTTAAAAAAAGAAAATAAAACAAAAACAGATTTAGACACAGATATTTAATCAATCATGTTATTGTTTTGTAGTGCTTTTCTTGTGCAATATAGAGCCGTTGCCCAGTAATGAGTTTTTGTTTATGTATGTTTAGGTTGTTGGGTTGGATTTAGTGGATGATGAAAGCAAACCTGAAAGACGGCCAACAAAACACATGCCTACACCTGCTCAATGGACTAACGTATTCAATCCAGCATTTTCATACTATGCCTATTACTGTTATGCCAATCTTTACACCTTAAACAAGGTTTGTAATGGTTTTTCTTAAACAACTTCATACTTTCGTCAATTTTTGATTAGCTGTTCTAGCTATTCACTTCACCACAATAGAAATCAACTCCCTTTGTTGACAAGGAGAAGAGTAAACAAGGGTTCACACTCTTTTCTTTTAAATACTATGTTGCATAAGTTGCAGACCTCTTGATCATATTGTACCAAAACCATTACTATATATATTTATTGTGTTGCTTTCTTCTTTCCTTAGTCATCCATGGATTCCCTTAGATGGCCATACTAAGATTTTCTGCTTTTATTCGTAATGAGCATCCAGAAACCCCCAACTAAAAAACTAAAAAACAAAAGAAAGAAACAATAATCATAGTGAGCATATAGGTATCTAGAATTTGTTTTGACACACCAAAATTTGACATAATGTAATATTTCTCAGCTACGTGAGTCAAAGGGAATGACAACCATTAAATTCCGTCCACATTCTGGAGAGGTAATTATTGGATTGTAATTTCTTTTGTTTGGAAACTTGTTAGTTGTATGGGTCCCTGATATATCATGTTTGATGCAGGCTGGTGATATTGACCACCTAGCTGCAACCTTTCTTACGGCCCACAACATTGCGCATGGAATCAATTTGAGAAAATCTCCTGTTCTTCAGTATTTATATTATTTAGCTCAAGTATGGTTAATTTTCAATTGATTTTTGTTTATTTAAATTTTTTAAGTGACTAATTGGTTATTGTATATTTGTTATCAGATTGGACTGGCAATGTCTCCTCTCAGCAATAACTCCCTATTCTTAGACTACCATCGAAATCCTTTTCCAATGTTCTTCTCACGGGGATTGAATGTTTCACTTTCTACCGATGATCCACTCCAAATTCACTTGACAAAGGAACCATTGGTTGAAGAATATAGCATAGCAGCTTCTGTAAGTTACATATTTCATTCTCTACCCCTTTCTCTCTCTATGAGCAGGCATTGCTGATAGAACACAATTCCTCTACAGGTATGGAAGCTGAGTGCATGTGATTTGTGTGAGATTGCCCGCAATTCTGTTTATCAATCAGGTTTTTCACATGCATTGAAGGTAATCTTAACTTGAATTTGGTACTCTTGTGAATAAGTGAAAAAAGCTGAGATCTTTGCTGTGGCCTAAGTATGGATGGTGAGAAGTGTCATATGTTTACAGTGAGCTCTTCTAGGAGAGCATTATCCAATACTCAATATCATTCTTGGTATTTTAGAATTATAAAACTTTTAACATCATTATTTGGATGACACATGAATCCTTGTTTATATTCAAGGAGAGAATATGATTCACTGAACGAGGATAATACTACATAACTGCAAAGTATGAACTACCAACTTAATTCAATGTTATACTTTGATGATATTGTTGAAATACAAACTTAATAATCACTTAAATCATTGCTTGAATATAGTGAAGAGACAAGAATGATAATTATACATACATGGATACAAATATATTTTATATATACACATACACAGAAATTCATCAGCTTTTCTTGTGGCAGTCACATTGGATAGGTCAGGAGTACTATAAGAGGGGGCCAGATGGAAATGATATTCAAAAAACAAATGTTCCACATATACGGTTGGAATTCCGAGACATGGTATGATTTCAATGAATGGGTGAATTCAATATTTTAAACTAGATTCTTTTTGTGCTATATAAACAAATTAGGATAGAAAATTACGTTGAAGCTATGTGTATAATTGCTGTCCTTGCAGATTTGGAGAGATGAGATGCAACAGGTTTATCTGGGCAAAGCCGTCATTCCTGAAGTAGTGGACAGATAGATAATATGCCAGAGGCACATAGCATTTGTATTTGGCTCTTTCTCACTTGCTCCATAGAATGATTGAACCTGTTGCCCTTAGCCCACATTACCCACCCAGCAATCCAGCATAAGGTTTTAGGCTTTTGGCACGCACAAACTTAGGCCGAAGGCATTTTGGTTCGAAGAGTTTGGACCTGAGACAGAGTATATATGTATCCCACATGATGTCCTAGCTGCGCCATGGATCAAATCAATTTGGTGCTGTAAAAGTGCTTTTTCTTTTGTTCCTTTGGGGGCTAGAGTGAAAAGAGTGGGGTTGCCAATAATTGCAGGTGCATTGATCAGTGATGCTTGTTGCAGTTAGTAATATATGTGACATAACATACGCAGTTGAAAGAGAGGCATCCAGTCTCAAATTTTGATTCCAATTTGTTTATAGGGTGTTTTTTCATTGTTGGTGTATGACTATAAGAGGGCCTCAATTTTGGCATTGTGAAGTACTGAAGTGTATCAAAATTACTTAACAATATAACTAGATAACCCAATGAAACCTAAAATCACAACAAAACTTTGTTTTTCCTACTCAATCCTTCCCTTCAAATTCCCTTCAAATTCAAATTGGTTCTGGTTTAAATTAAAGTGTTCATCTAATTCAATCCAATTAAAAATTGATCAAAATTATACTAATTAGATTTAATTAGATTTTATTTTTGACAAATTGCATAAATTGGATTAGATTTTACTTTTAGAACTATTTTTCAAAAGCAATACCTGATATAATATTATATTTAAAATTTTATTTTATGTTTAATTTGTTATATATTTTTATATTATTTATGTATGATTATTATTATTATTTAGTGAATATTTTATGAATTCAAAATAAAATTTATTTATTTGTTTATTTTAACTAATTTATAATTTTACGAAAAAATTTTACAACTAAGCTAAATGCTTATATAAGTTCAACCAAGTTATTATAATGTATTTCACATCTATGCACTTGCACTTAGACTTAGTTTGGTAAAACTTTTACTTTTTAAAAGTAGCTTATAAAAGCTAACTTTTAAAAAATGACTTTTTAAAAGTTATAGCATTAAAGTTTGGTAAATCAAATTAAAAATTACTTTTAATAATCACAAGCAACAACGTTTTCTATTTTTGATATGGAGAAGAGAATGTAGTAATACAACACTGTGGAAAAGAGAGATGTTTTTCATATATATGGTGTCAGCAGAAAACGGACCCTCCATTTTGAGTTTGAAAAAAAATAAAAAAGTTAAAAATCCTAATCGGACGGTCCGATTTGTAATTTCGAAAATAAAAATTTTAATGTTGAAATCGGACCGTCCGATTTTCATTTTAACAAATTAAAAAAAAATAAAAAATACAAATCGGACCATCCGATTTGTAGTTTATTTTTTTCTTCAAATAAATCGGACCGTCCGATTTGAATAAAACACCATATAAAAAATAAATACCTAATCTTCCAATATCAATGTATTACACATGTATTTAACCAATATAAAAAAAAATAGCCACAACAACAAATGCATTTGGTAAAATAGCTTTTAAAATTTAAAAATACTATAATAGACATAAATACAAGCATTAAATTTAAAAATTAGTTAAAATATGAGGTTATATTAGACTTTTAAATTTTGAAAAGCATAATACAACTTTGAAAAGCTCTATTTTAGGTGCTTTCAAAAGTATCCCGATCTTTTAAAAGCTGCAAGTACAAGCACATGATCTTTTTTATTTACCAAACACAAAATGAGAAGCTTGAGCTTTTAAAAAGTACAAGCACCTCTTCGAAAAGCTTTACTAAACCGAGCCTTAGACTCCTTGTGCTTCTTTTTCTTCTCTTCTTTTTTCTCTTCCTTCTTTTTCTTTATCGTTCTCTTTTGTTATCATCGTCGTCACCACCACCACATCTTCTTCCTCTTCTTCCTCCTTTTCTTATTTAGTTTCTTGTTTTTCTTTTTTCATTATCATCACTACCACCACCACCATCATCATCTTTTTTTTTCTTTTTAGTTAAATATCATATATTTATTTAGTTGTAAATGATATGGTTAAAAAATTTTGGTGTCAAAACTAAAGTTTTATGTGTTACGGTTAAAAAATTTTGGTACTATTTTTTTGATATATTCTGCACTATTCAAAACTCTTATTCATCCTCTTCTTCATGATCATAATCATGATCATATTCATCTTCTTTTTAACAAGAACCTGTGTCATAGTTAAGAAAATTTGATATCAAAATTAAGAAATTGCTTGTGTCACAAAAAATTTTGGTGCTATTTTTTTGTTGAATTTTACATAACTTAAAATTCTTCTTCTTCTTCTTTTTCTTCTTCTTCAGTTTAATACCACACAATCAATTCAATTATAACAAAACACATTATTTAGTTAGAAATGACATATAAATTTTTGGTAAATGATACAAGAAATCTATAAAGAATTACAAGTCCAAAACCTTAACTCACTTAACCGATAAAAAACTATCAAATATGTTTTAGAACAAAAATTATATCAATTTGTTGTAAATAACACAAGCTAAACCTCTTATATATGAATTCAATACCCACCCAATTAGTTCAATGATAAGAAAAATACATCATTTAATTGAAAATAACACGGTTATGAAATTTCTATGTCACGGTTAAGAAATTTCGGTGTTAAAATTAAGAAATTTTGTGTGTCACAATTAAAAATTTTTGGTATTATTTTTCTAATAAATTCTACACAATTCAAAACTCTCCTTCCTCCTCTTCTTTTTTCACATTCTCATAATTCTTGTTTCATCATCTTAACAAGAACTTGTGTTAGAGTTAAAAAATTTTGGTGTCACAATTAAAAAGTTTCGATGCTATTTTTTAATAAGTTTTGCATAACTCAAAAACTACTCATTATCATCTTCTTCTTGTTTCACTTTCTCATAATTCTTCTTGTTTTATCCGCTTAACAAGAATAAAAACAAGAAAAAATTAAATAAAGAAGAAGAAGAAACACATAATGTTACAAAATTAAACCACCAGGAAGAGGAGGAGGAAAAAAACCAATAAGAAGAAGAGGATGAAAAAAATGCAACAATAAAAAACAACAATGAAGAGGAAACACATGAAGAAGAAAGAACACAAAAAAATGTATTCAAGTTAAAGAGCGCGGGATACGTTCGCGTTAGTGGGGAGTTGGAGTGTGTCTAACACCTCACTATGAAAATTGGTGTTTGTTAGGTTTGGGTTAACTTGGTTTGACTTATTTGTCGAAAAGACTTGGATATATAGCAGGACTAATAATTTTATTTCTATTATGTTATTGTTTTTTCAAAATATTTGAAGGTTCTCAACGGCTTACAGAAGAGAGGTTGAATCTACGACCTCTTTTAATCTTGTGCACTTTTAGACTTTAAGATAGTATTTTAGTCTTTGTTGTTGTGAAGTCTGCAATACTGATTATGCAGGAGACAAATTCATTTTGTCTCTCAACAAGAGAATCAAGAACAGACCAAAGAAAAGAGATTACCACTCTGTGTTGCTGTGACTTCTGTAAAGTTGATTAAGTAGGAGACAATTTTATTTTGTCTCGTAATATGCAAATTAGAAAGAGCAGAGAAGAGAAAATAACACAGCTATATATCCTGGTCCAAAAATTCAACCTAATCCTATCAAGGACAAACCAAACTTTTAACTAAGTTTGATTTGGCTAGGTTCACTCCTTAAACTCTCAACACTAAGTATTCACCCAACTTAGCAAGAAAAACCTCTCAGGTTCATGAAAACAAAACAGAAACAATTATAAAAGAGATTGACATAATTTCAGACTTTTTTCTAAGATTACTTTCTTTACTTTTTCTCTCAATGGCTTTTATTGATACATTACATATTTACCTTTTTTCATTGATTGAAACAAAGAAAGATAAAACTGAAGAACATAGTTTCAATGTAAAACCATGAAAGAGAAGATGGTATAGCTAAAAAGCTATGAAGACCCAAATAGTGTGCTCACTCTAATTACTTTAATTTATGGTCATTTACCCTTGTATATAAGAGTAAAGCTTCCAAAATTTGAGTTTAGTTGAATATCTTGAGTTTGTTCTTCTTTTCCAAAAATCAAAGCAGTGACTCAGAGAAGAAATGGGACATCATCAGAGTTTCATGGCTGGCTGCTTCTCTTTCTTCCTTTTTCTTTTGACTTTAAAGATCCAAACCATTGATTCATTTTTTGGCTCTAAATTTTAATTGTGGCCTTTGATTTACAACCAAAAACAAAATCATTTTTTTTTCTTACCCGAAAATATACAACAGAAAAATAGTAGCTTCAACAAGTTAGAGTGATTACACAGCATCAACAAGTTAGAGTGGTTACACAAAGATGGCAACTTAGATTCTTTGATTTGCTTTTGTATCAAATCAGATTTGATTTTTTTCTTTTGCCTCCAACATTGACTTTTTTCCTCTTTTTCAATTTTAATGCTTAAACTAGGTGTATCACTTTTTCATTTTGCTTCAACCCACTTCTGATCATGCCATTTAGTCTTGTAAAACATCTTTTCACCCTTGATTTGGGGGTACATCATGTGAATTTCGGGCTACTGGATGAAAGAGAGTTTGCAAAAGAATTTTAGCACATTGATTACAGGATAAAGGAGAGAAGAGTGTTGGCAAGTGAATTGAGCCTGTTTATTTTTTTGCACAATAACCACATACATTACAAAAAATTTTGGGCTTTTAACCCAACTAATAATATTTTGTCAATCGTCAAATTATTATTGTTTTTATTAATGATAGACATTATTTAAGAAAATAAATTATAATTAAAAGAGGTGAGAAGAGTTAACGATGCTTTCTTTTGATGATCTAACTTCATGTAGTTCTCCCCTTTTTTTATTCGGTTAGCTCCCCCTTAACTATCTCTCAGCCTGTAATCACTATTAAAATAGCAATATATGAAGGAACTATAGCCAATGAAGATTAGAGATAAAAAAAAGCTACAACCAACAATGATAAGATTTTAGTAGGAATAAACTGATAGGAATAAACAATCAATTCCCAAACTCATAAAGTAGCACCAAACTATACCAAATAGCATAGTCTCTCAATATATCATTCATTAACTTATTTTTCATTTTTACTCTCTTTTGTCATCAAATAAGTAAAAAATGCCCTGCACAAAATATTTTGTTAGTCATATAAATTAAGTAGTTCAAAGTTTAAGTCCTACTAGTCATATTATAGTTATTCAGACAAAAAAAAAATTATATCCAAAGATCATAACACACATAAAAGAAAACAATTTTTAAGTAGCAGTAATAGACATAATGGTTTATAAATCAGATCCCTCATCCTCAGTTTCCAAGAGATCTTCATCTTCTTGATCAGATTGGATTGATTCTTCTCTCAAAGAATCAATGTACTTCAAAAGTACTTCAACTCAGCTATGAGACTTTTTCATTCTAAATTGCCAATTTTTTTTTCTTGTTTACTGGAGTTGATGAGGTGCTTGGTCATGTTTATAAATTTTTGTAGAACGTCCTTGACCACTCCATTGACTATATACCTGTGGGAGAAAAATATATCCGTAGCCAAGGATGGAGGAAGACTTTCATCTTCTTCTTATTCTTCTTCCATAACAGTGTCCTTTTCAGTCCTAGTTCCTTTTTTTATTTACTTTACTGCACCATCGCCTTTCAGATAAGAGGTTCTATTCTCTTGTTTCTCATCAATGAGATCAACACCAAAGTATTTGAAAAAGCAAGTTAAAAATATGATATATGGTAAAGAAATATTTTTGTCACTTCAGATGCAGCCATACATGTGACGCATCATCAAATATGCAAAAGAAATTTCAGTTTGTTGCGAATGGTATATAGAACTAAGGTGTCGCAGAATGTGATTCGAATCGCTTTGGGGTAATAGAATATGAGTAATAATTCAATGTAATTGGGCTCTAACAGGACCTAGAGATCTATGATTTAGAGTAGCACCATCCAAGAGAAAAATATTCACACATATATTGGCCGGAACCTCTTGATGAAAAATACCAAGATCATCATCCCATTTTTAAAAAATGTAAGCATTAACACCTAGGTCATAATAACCTAGAGCTTCACTAATGATGTCTTTGTTTAAAGAAATTTCATGGCCCTTTACATATGAGTGGATATTTTCTTTATGATAAAATATGTTGACATAGAATTCATGAACCAAATACGAAAAAATAGGTTTTGGATTTTGAAAAGATGTTCTCAATGTAGGTAAACAATATTTTTCACAAAGTTTAAATCTTTATTAGTCAAAGCATCTAAATCAACAAGATAGGTAGAACACAAGGGATGATTAGCCACTACTGTCCTGTGAAACTCAAAGTTCATACTAGAAGAAAAACGAAAGGAATCGAAATGAGAGTGTGAAAGATTGCCAAAATGAAATTTAAAACCAATGGGCTCAAGATCACAAGGTTCTTTGACAAATTGAAACATAGGACTTCGGTGACCTCTATTAGAATGGACCTTGGGAGGCGGAGCATCCTCAAGGATGAAAGGAGGATCGACGAGGAGGAGAGAGAGGATGGTCTTTCTGTGTCATAGGTTTCTTGCACTTGGTCGTATTTGCTCGAGAAGTACCAGCGTTTGGAGACATGCAGTGGGACGGCGAGCTATGTTCTTCGTTCGGGCCATGTTTCGGGAATGGGTGAGGAATGTGAAGAGGAGTGAGAATGAATGTATATGTGGATGTGTGCTTGAGTTTTAAGAGAAGGATTTTTAGGAGGACAATTTGTCAGAGAGCCTCTGCGAGTAGCCACCTTCTTTCTCATTTTAAGAAACACTTATGAATATAGTTTTTGAAAATAATGAAAACTGTAAGGTGAAGAAGATGAGTGATTTTCAATAAATATACAACAAAGACAAATTTTGAAAAACAAAAAGTGACCTTTTAAAATAAATTGAAAAGATGTTTCCAAAAAAAATAATTAAAAGATTTTATGAAGATGACGAAATAAGTTTAAAAAGACAAGTCCAAAGAAATCTTCTGAATATCTGAGAGTGATTTGACTTGATAGAAAAAGATAAATAAAGAATATAGATTTATGATCTAAAGATGATGAGGCCAACTCATAGAATATAACTCTTTTTTGGACCCAAAGTAAATTTTAAGGAAACACAAGGGACCACAAAAGAAATTTAGCTTGACCCATCTGTTCAGAAGGCAATACTTAGCGTTGATCAAAGGAATCTTGAGGAACTCATCATCTGTACAGAATTGTCTCTTATCGACCTGAGAGACTCTGATCATCAAATTAGATTAATGAATCAACACAGATAATGCCTAGAGCTATCCTCAACTTGCAGAAGCTGTCCTCAGCCAGTGGTTTAGTAAAAATATCAGCAAATTAATCTTCTGATCTAACAAATTGAATGCCAATATTTTTTTATAAACATGTTCTCTAATTGAGTGATATCTCACTTCAATGTGCTTAATTCTAGAGTGCAAGACATGATATTTAGAAATGTTTATCACACAATAAAGGAATGTTATTGGCTTTCAATTTTTAGTCAGCGGATTGTGTTTTTAACCATAATAACTGAGAACAAGATAATGCCGCAATGTATTCAACATTGGCAATTGATAGAGCAACCGTGGATTGCTTTTTGCTTGACCACACATTTAGAGATCTCCCAAGAAAGCAGTAATTGCCAGATATGCTTCTACGATCCACTTTATTACTGGCAAAATTTGCATCATAATAACCTACTACACAAAAATCATTAGACTTGGGATACCACAAATCAAAATTAGAAGTGCCATTAACATATCTAATAACCTTTTTAACGGCTGAAAGATGTGATTCTTTAGGATGTGATTGGAATCTAGAACAAACTCCAACACTTTGAACTATATCCGGTCTAGAAGAAGTAAGGTATTATCAAGTATCATTTTACACGAGAAGTTATATTGGAGAAAAAGATAAAGATCGAGTATTGCAACATAAATGAGTAACTGGCTAACATCGTCACTAAGGCACTACCAAGATCAAAGTTCAAACTATTTCGAGAGATGATTGGAATTACATAAATGTACATTAAGAAGGAGTATTGATTATGTTACACATTTGTAGAATTTTCTAAAATTCTCAAGATCTTGTTCGCTTCATAAAAATAAATATTTAAATATTATGATAAAAAAAATTTAAAAGTTAAGTAAATAAATCAAGTACTAGAAATATCTAAAATTAGTATTTGAAAATATTTAGGTTAATATATAAAAATATCTAAGACTTAGAATTATCTAAAATCAACTTAAGAAGCCTATAAATAGACCATCATAAAATTCATAATAAAAACTAACACAAATTTCACTGGCTTTTATACTCTTTCCTTAACACATCAATAATATAACTATCAAATTCTTCAAACTATTTATCCAAAATTATTCCTTCATCAAAACTATCGTTAGTATTCTTACTCCATCATATATTAAACCAATTTCTAACTATTTCATACAACTAACAAAAAGTAAATTAAATCTCATTTGAATGTTAGTTTTTTAAAGAATGAATAGTGGGTATATGAAAATTAATATAATTAAGTTTTTTTATTTAAAAGTTGATTAACAGTTGAGGACTTGTTGGGTAAATAGCATTTCTCTTGCTTTAACGCTACTGTTTTATTAATATTTTTCTTTTAATCTGTGTATAATTAGAGGCTTCTAACCGGAGGTATTATGCTTTTCATCCTATGTCCCATTTTCTTTGAGTCTGTTATTCTCTCCTTTTTTTTGGAAAATGCTAGTTGTACAATATTAATCAGCCTTTAATCATCCTTTAACCAGATTTAAATAATATTTAATTATTTTTTTGTTGTAACATATTCCTATTTTATAGATACATATCTATAATTAGATTTTAATTTAAATTTTAAAATCCACCCACTTCATTGGTGGTTACGGTGACTTTGCTTTACTTTTGTAACTTCACGTAACAGATGCAGTTTTTTAAATTCCTTATTCCACGGACATTCACACGCATTAGTGAATCTCAAACCAAAAAGGACGCTACCAGCTGAATTCTCCATCTCGTCTTCATTGGTGAAGACTATCAGCACTTTCAGTTGAAGCACTTTTTTATTTTGCATTGGTGAAATGTATCATTATTTTCAACACATGTGTTTATGTAATTTGTTAAGAAACATCAGATTCATGAAGTCTGCCATCGGAAGCTTTACTAACTGCTGATTTTCCTTTCTTTGTACCAGATGAAGTACGTTTTTTAACTGGCATTATGATTCTACACTGCACATTGTTTATATCATAAGGTTAAACATAAAGTTTTTACCGAAAACACTTGTAGATGTCCATTTTAGTTAAATATTTTGGATCAGTAAGACCAAAAAAAATTATCTTGTGCTATTAATCTAGATTTTTGGATGTGTTCTAAATATATTGTTAGTTCGATTGTATTATTTTGTATGTGTAATAAACTTATGACATAAACTAATTTCAACCATTATTTAAAATACCAAAAATTAACATAAAAAAAGAATTAAGATGAATAAATACTAATGCTCAAACAAGTAATAAAAATATTAACTAATACTATAATAATATATGTTGGATATTTTTTATAATTAATAAAAAATTAAATTAATTGTTGATTATAATAACTTTGAAAACGTTAATGTTTAAATAAGTAACGAAAAAATCCAACTAATAATTTAAATAATATATATTAGATGCATTTATCGAATCAAAAATCAAAATAATTAATTATTTTATGTGCGTTTTTATGTAAAAACTAGAATTTAACAATTTTGAAAACGTTTATATTTAAAAACTAGATTTTTACGATTTTAGATGTGTTTTAAAATATTGTGTCTATAATATCATACTATTAGATGTGTTATCATTTAAAAAATAACGAAAAAATCCAACCAATAATTTAAATAATAAATATTAGATGCATTTTATCGAATCAAAAATCAAAAGATTAGTTGTATTATGTACATTTTTATTTAAGAACTAGAATTTAACGATTTTGAAAACGTTTATATTTAAAAACTAGATTTTTACAATTTTAGATGTGTTTTAAGAATATTTTGTATATAATATCATACTATTAGATGTGTTATAATTGGAAAATAAAAACACAATTTTTATGACTATAGCTACAACTTCTCTTGTAAACTCTAATTTTCTTTTTGCTTCTTTACTCAAACTAATTAAGTACACGTCTTGAATCGTAATAATCTACGCTAATTACTTGTACAAGTTTTTATCTTTATTCTCATTGCAACAAATAGATGTATTTCTTTTAATATCAGTGTAACCAGCCCATGCAACCAACCCACCAAGCTAATTGACTATGAAAGCTATTCAACAAAAATAACATCTTTCAATCAGTAACACATTACAAAATAGAACTTAATCATAATTTTCTTGCACCGGTCAGAGTTAATCCATTCTAAAAAGTAAAAAACCCAAAATCAATAAATTATTTATTATTGGGGTAGAAAAGAAAGCTTTCATATAATGCTGTAACACTTAAACACACAAATGAGAATATTAGTGCTCATGTCCTATAATCGTTCAAGTCTACGATACGAAAGAAAAGTAAGCAAGAAAGAAAAGTAATTTTTCTCACAACCATGAACCTAAGCCAGCAACTCCAGTAATAGCTAAATTGATATAACGTAAGTCAGCAACCATGAACTTACTAACAAAAAATTCGATTCGAACACTTCCAAAAAACACAACATTGGACATGCAAAGATAAAAAAACATTACAATATATATGTAAATCTTCTCAAGCCATTTTATTCGGAATTTATTTTTCAAATTAGAAAAAAAAATCAAAACTTTATATAGAATAATGCAAAAATTAGTGGTGTCAGAACAATCCAAACCTCAGTTAAGTCGTCCGCGTGGTTGATGTGTGACAAACGGCGGCGACGAAGATGAGCCTGGAAGGAGAGGAATGCAGCGTTGTGGATGAGCGACGTGGTGGAGGAATGGGTGGCGCGGACGAACGGCGGCAGGGAGTGACTTCTATGGGTTTCCAACGAGCGCCGCCGAGTTGCCGTTGTAGGGCGTTGATGATGAAGGCCGACGAAGAGGGTGGTGCAAACGAACGGCGGCAGGGGGATGAAGTCTCTCGTCTTCAGAGTGCCGCTGAATTGCCGTTTTGAGTTTTTTATTTTTGGACGTGGGGTTTTGTGACTACTCTTCTCTTATTTTGAATGTGTTAGTGAATTATTAAATGATTTAAAATTTAATTTAAAATTTTAAAAGTTAAATTTTCTAATATTGTTTTCAAACATTCTCTTAAATACGACAAATTTAAGAGGAATTTTCCGTCTTTAATTATCAGTGATTGGAGAGTATAAGATATAGTTTTATCTATGGGATATAGAGAAAAGTATGGTACATAATTTTTTGTTCTTAAAATGTCTTTCTTATATATATCCGTAAAAAAAATGCTTTTTATAATTTCTAATATTTGAATTAAAAACCTTTTAATGTTAGTATAAAGTGTTTAGCATTTTAATTATAATGGCATGTAATGAATAAAAGAATATGAGAATGGATTAATAATACACTGGTAAACACAAAATAAATGTCTTATTTCTCAAGATTTTTTAAAATGATTTGTTTATATAAAAATGATAACTCGTTATTTTTTATGTGAAAATGATAATTAAAAAATATTAAATAATTTATATTTAATTAAATTATTTAAAAAACATATATTTACATCTTAACTATCATTTTTTTATTAAATAATTTTATTTAAATAGCTATCTTATTTAAATTATCACAAATAAAACATGTTAGAAGCACAACTTTTTGTTCAATTTTTGCTTCTTCAATGAATTTGTAGTATGAACTAGGGTATGACCTGCGTTACGTGCGAGTCGTGTGTTAATCTATTTTGTTATATTTATGTATAATTTATTTACAAAAAAATAAATACATATATTTATTAAAAAAATTAATTTAATTCATATATATGTAGATTGAGTGGTTACTTTCTTATTATGCTTTTAATATAATTATAAAAAATTAATATACAAAATTTAGAATGGTTAATATCAATAAAATTAATCATTTTTCCTGCCACTTGACTAGTACTCTAAATACTAAGTACTAATTTCATTGTAAAATTTTAATAATATAAAAATAAAATATTAACATAAAAAATTGGTCCCTAATATTTTTCTAAAAATAAACGCGCTCATGTTATTTTATACATAACATTTTACATATAATCTTAATACCTTAAGCCTTCTTTTTCATTGTAATTTTTTTATAAACTATCATATGTTGTAAGATTTTTTTATTATTTAATTATTAAATCTAAGATTTTATTTACATTATATTTAATTTATTATTAATTTTTATCTTATTTATGAGATATTATTATGAGTATTTATTCAAATTGATCTCTAAAAAATTTTAAAATGAACATTTTAGTTTCAAACTAAAATTAATTACTCAATTAGTCCTTAACATTTTTTGACATCAGACAAATTAATCCTTCTGTTAGATTATTCTGTTAAACCCTAACGACAAAATCCAACGTGTCTCATTAAACTGATGACACAGATGTTAAGTGACACGTGAGAAAGAAGATAAAATGGCCGTCCCTGCTTGGATTGCACAAAAATAACAATAGAAAATTGCTAATAGCCATGAAATGACGTGTGAAACCAATTTCTTCTTCCTCTTGCCAAAACCTTCTATTATTGAATAGCAAATAACACAACAAAAAAGGCTATAGTTGTTAATAACCGAAGAAAGTTGTGAAAGTTCATATCGGCGGCGAGTTAAAGTTAGTGGTGACAACAGTTTGGCAGTGGTTCTTCCGCTGGCGCTAGGTTAATAGTCGCAAGAGAGAAAAATCCAAGATGCTATTATGGAGCCCATGCCATAGTTGTAAAGTCTAGAATGGAAAAAAAAAAAACTCCAAAAGATCTTTTTTTGGCTGTCCTTTTTATAGAGTAATGTATCAATAATTTGAAACTTTTTGTATGCAAAACTTGATTTCTAATAATGTTGTACCCTAAACCCTTTTATTTGTATGGGCAAAAAAAATTATGCACTGTAATTTCTTTGTGCCATTTGATAGGGTATTTGAATGTGAAGTTCATGGTGGAGAGGATGATGATGCTCAGGCGAATAAGGTGAAGAGGCTGAAAGAATTGGTTAATGCATTCGAGAAGAAGAACAAGAATTCCATTGAGAATAGATGATGGTTCAGATATTGCAGTACTGTATTCTTTTTCGATTTAGAATTTGTGATCTGTTTTCTTGTAGATAGGATTTAGGTAGATTGAGAAAGATTTTATCTTAAGTTATATAATTGAACAAGTAATTACATTGTTAGCTTTTGTTTATGCAACACTAATATATAAGTGTTTGGAAAAGTAATGAATGATGAGTATTTATTGAATGACAAAAGTTGTAGTAGAAATAAAATCAAATCAGATGTACTTAAATCTAAGTACCATAATATCATTCCATATAACTAAAGTTTTAAACAACTACAAACTTCAACTAAGGGTAGCTAGTCTTTAAGTATTTGCTAGGACTAATAAGTATTCCACCAAAAGGTGCATTGGAATGCACTATCAACATAATAAAATATCACGAAGTTGTATTAAACTCCGAAAACTACATTTATATAATAGGATCAAATCTAATTTGAAAGCCTAGTCCAAGTGTTGGCATGAATTTGAAGATTCTTGAAGCTGTGCCAGGACTTGTAGTAACAAGTGTTTCAGATGATGCTGACTAAGTTGACTTCTGTGGTGATGCAGAGATAGCTGGAGCTGGAGAGGAAGCTAGAGCAGACGGTGGGATAGGTGCTGGAGGAGGATGTATAAGGCAAACAAGTCCCTAATGATTTCACCAGTCAGTCACTTAACCCTTACATAGATCCGAAACATGACCACAATATCACATATTAAATCACTTAACCCTTACATAGATCTGAAACATGACCACAATATCACATATTAAATCAAAGAAATGCAGTTAGCATCACACCAACATGATCACAAATAGAAATGTAATGACAATATAACTATAAAATTAATAACTATAAACCAAAAGAGTTAAATATGATACAATGGTGTGATGGGTGGATAAATGTCGGTTAAGAATTTCTGAAAAGTATTTTCTAAAATAGCGTTGCAAGTACAGCCTTAACCAACAAAATTTCTACTATCAATTTAGAATGTATCACAATTAATAATAAATAACCGGGAGTAAAATTCTGGGTCATTTCCCTAAGAGTTGATACAAGATGCAATTTATTGGTTAGGATTTTTCTGAATATTTTTGAAATTGAGAACGAAAAAAGAAATAGTTAGGAATTAAAGCAATGAATAACTGGCAAGAGATGATAAGTAATCAAAATAAAAGGCTTTGGTTAGGGGAGAGAATTGGAGTTTCTATCCTTGTTGTCTTTTTCAATTGTAATGATAAAGGTTCATTGCTCCCACTTAGTTATCCTCTAACAATTGAAGGAAAGTCAAGTGGGCATCACTAACTCTAGCTCACAAATTCTAGTCACTTCATGGGGAAGGACTAGAGTTGGTAAGAATCGAGCTAGCCAGTAATTCCTAATTACAGATTAATACTTGGGTATAACAATTCAAGGGGTTCCAATTACTCAACCCCCAACCAAGTTGGGAGCTTTACTCCATTAATATGAATGCCATTTTCATAAACACATGGTAGGTGTAAATAAAAGATATGATAATTATGAGAAGTTAATTAAATCAAAATTGGCACTAACAATAATTAACAATGATCAAATAAGCAATAGAAATAAACATAAAAATAATTCAATGCATTAATAAAATTCAAGAATAACAAGATCCAAACATGAATTCAATAATCAAATGGAAAAGAGTAATAGAGTAATAGAGAAATTAGAAAAGAAAACTATAAGAAAATTGATTCCAATTGAAAGTAGCAGCAGCTCTCCCAAGATCCAAATCAAAAGCAAAACTAAGAATGTCAAAAATCCTAGGAGAAGTAGTAGTTTCTCTCCCTAGAATCTAAAACTAATAAAAACTAAAGTGAAAAGTGAAGTGTGTTCAGTCTCAGCTCCATCCCTGCTTCTAGTATGCATTTTCAGGCTTGAAACTGGGTCCAAATCAGCCCAGAAATCACCCCCAACGAGTTCTGTTAAGTGCAGCACGTGACGCTCTGTCATGTGTACGCGTCGGTCACACGTACGCGTCACTAAAAGACGCTCCTGATCACGTGCACGCATCAGCCGTGCGTGTGCATCTCTCTTCGCTTCTCAAGTCTTTAATTTCTTGTGTTCTTTTCACTTTAACATGCTTCATCTTCATCTTTTAAGCCATTCATGCCCTATAAACCTGAAAACACTTAACAAACACATCACGGCATCGAATGGTAATAAAGGAGAATTAAAAATTAACAATTTTAAGGCTTAGGAAACATGTTTTCAATCATAGCACAAAATTAGGAAGGAAACTTAAAAACATGCAATTTACATGAATAAGTGTGAGAATAGTTGAAAAAACTCACTCAATTCAGTCCAAAATATATATATGATAAAATAGTGGTGTATCATGGTGTTATCATTTTTATCACCTAGCTTGAAGAATTTATAACATAAACTAACAGAATTCTGTGTATACTTTCTGTGCAGAAAAGAGAAAGTGTGAAATGGAGTAGCTTAGTTGAGAAAATTTCATTTGAGGAATGGTTATCTAATTATTAAGAAATACTAATCACATCAAATTATAAAGATAATTAGTTTTGATGCCGTAGTTATATAATTAGATGTTGCTTTTAAAATTAAATTCATATACAATTATTAAGATATAAATTCACCTGCAGACTACATTTAAGAATTATTAGATAATTTTGACTAAATTATTGTTTAACACATCAATTCTTATTTACCTTCTACTAGTCAAAGATAAAATTTCATCCTTCTACTGTGCAAGCATCACGGTCTTATTACAGGAGTTGTAGAAATCATTTCCAACTTTGCTTCGTTTCACTATCAACTATTGCATAAGCAATCACATAGAAGTGGTTGTTTGCATCCTGAGCTACCGCTAACAACAGTTGCCCCCCATTATATCCTTTCAAATGACATCCATCTAACCCAAGCAGTGGTTTGCAGCCGGGCTTAAAGTTCCTTTTTACAACCATCAAGCAAACATACAACTTGATGAACAATGGTGGTGAGTCAGAAATTGTTGAGATTAATTCTAATAATGCAGTGCTACTAGGGTTACTTTCGTGTATTTTCGTAAGGTAATCTCTCAATTTCCCATACTGAGCCCTTTCATTCCCAACATACCTTTCCCTAGCAACCCTTAATGCTCTATAAATCATTTTGTCATTGTACACTACATTAAAGTCTATCTTAATATGAACAAAGGCTTCTCCATGGGTCAGGTGAGGCTGGGTCAATAGCCTCTGCTCTAGTTTATCAGCCACCCAGTTCTGATCATCCATGTTAGAACTGAATTCCCATCCACAAGTATGTTTAGAGTCATAGATCTTAATTTGGTAGCACCCCCTTGCATTGTTCCAAGCACAATAAATCAGCCACGAACATTCATTTTTATTGCTATCACTCTCATCCTTCCCTTCAGTCTCATTGATTTTTGTTGCAACTTCTGTAGGCTTTGCTTACTTACTCACATCTATAGTGCTTTTTGATCCTGATCCCTTAGCAACATCAACATTAGCTTGCTCTTCAATTACTCCAGAGTTATTAGTTTCTGTTCCTTCAATGGCTGCCCTCTTTGATTTACACTTGGCTCTGAACTTTGCCTTTGCACTTATAGCCTTCTCACCACTTCACACTTGCACCGAACTCTCCTCTTATCATTTTTGACATAAAAAATTCTCCTCTCTTCAGTAATAGTGTAATCCTTTAGAGCTTTCTTGAATTGTTCAAGTGTGGTAAACTCCATGTTCAATTGGAGTTGAATATCACCGAAGGCTACTTTCTCATTGAATTGGGGCCAATCAAAACCATCTCCCTCATTGTTAAATGATAGAGGTATATTAAAACCCTCTGACTCAAAATCTAGACCATCAGACTCGTCAATAAAGTTCTCACTCTCATCCATTGCTATACTATGTCCAACACCTAAATTTGACCAGCCAGCATTAGGAGTAAGCCCAACAGTAGGAGTAGGGCTAGTATTGTCATTGGGCCTAGCATTGTTACTGGGGCCTAGCATTGTTACTGGGGCCAGTAGTGTGTTTGGACCCAACCTTCTTTATATTTTTCTCAAGTTTTTACTTACCAGCCTTCTTATCTCATTTGCCACATTTTCTCTTTGTTATATTCATGAGAAATTCATCTTCATCATCCTCGGTATCATCCTCAAAGCCTGGAGGCAGGGGTTTATAGGCCTCATCCTTAGCACTTTCATAGCTATCATAGCTATCACTTTCAAAGATTGGTTAATCAGAAAAGATCTCGACCTCTCTATCGTCATCAGTGTCTTCTTCATTTATGTTGTTATTGACATAATCTCCCTAGCCGAAATTCATCTCATCTTCTTCCACAAAATTAGCATCATCCATAATTGGGTGATAAAAAAAACACAATTCATAAGTGTTTCTGTCCTTCATTTTCTTGTCACACATCTCTCTAATTTCCTTGTCTCTATAAATAGGGTGTAAGCTTGCTGATGAGCGGATAATTTATACGCTTTTTGGCATTGTTTTTAGGTAGTTTTTAGTAAGTTCAAGCTACTTTTAGGGATGTTTTCATTAGTTTTTATGTTAAATTCACATTTCTGGACTTTACTATGAGTTTGTGTATTTTTCTGTGATTTCAGGTAATTTCTGGCTGAAATTGAGGGACTTGAGCAAAACTCTGAAAAAGGCTGACAAAAGGACTGCTGATGCTGTTGGAATCTGACCTCCCTGCACTCGAAATGGATTTTCTGGAGCTACAGAACTCCAAATGGCGCTCTCTCAACGGCGTTGGAAAGTAGACATCCAGAGCTTTCCAGCAATATATAATAGTCCATACTTTATTCGGAAATTGATGACGTAACTTGGCGTTGAACGCCAAGTACATGCTGCTGTCTAAAGTTAAACGCCAGAAAAACGTCATGATCCGGA
>NC_029775.3:94436124-94436759 GCF_000817695.3 Arachis duranensis | reverse complement strand
TGTGCACCAAGTTTTTGGCGCCGTTGCCGGGGATTGTTTGAGTTTGGACAACTGACGGTTTATCTTGTTGCTCAGATTAGGTAATTTTCTTTTCAAAAATCTTTTTCAAAATTTTTCTTTTCTTTTTCGTTTTTCTAACCATGTGTTTTTTCGAAAAAAAAATTAGAATAAAAATACAAAAAAAAATTAGAAAATCATAAAAATCAAAAATATTTTGTGTTTCTTGTTTGAGTCTTGTGTTAATTTTTAAGTTTGGTGTCAATTGCATGCTTTTAAAATTTTTCTTGCATTTTTTTTCGAAAATCTCATGCATTAATAGTGTTCTTCATGATCTTCAAGTTGTTCTTGACAAGTCTTCTTGTTTGATCTTGATGATTTCTTGTTTTGTGTTGTTTGTTGTTTTTCTTGTGCACTCTTGCATTCATATTTTTCATGCATTAAAGATTTCTAAGTTTGGTGTCTTGCATGTTTTCTTTGCATCAAAAATTTTTCAAAATAATGTTCTTGATGTTCATCATGATCTTCAAAGTGTTCTTGGTGTTCATCTTGACATTCATAGCATTCATGCATGCATCTTGTGTCTTGATCCAAAATTTTCATGTTTTGGGTCATTTTTGTGTTTTTCTTTAAAAATT
>NC_029775.3:94433785-94435688 GCF_000817695.3 Arachis duranensis | reverse complement strand
AATCCTATCTTGTAGTTTCTTGTTAGTTAAGTAATTTTAAAAATTAAATCTTTTTCAAAATATCTTTTTCTTAAAAATCTTATCTTATTTTATCTTTTTTTTATTTTAAAATATCTTATCTAACCTCCTATCTTCTTATCTTTTTAAATTTTAATTTCAAAATCTTTTTCAATCAACTAACTAACTTTTTGTTTGTTTCTTATCTTTTTCAAAACCAACTAACTTCCTATCCATCTCTAATTTTCAAAAATACTTCTCTCTTTTTCAAAAATTCTTTTTAATTGTTTTAAATTTTAATTTTAAATCTTATCTTATCTCTAATTTTCGAAAATTACTAACCTCTTTTTCAAAAATTATTTTCGAAATTTCTCTTCTCTTCTCTTATTCTATTTAATTAATTAATTACTAACACTTCTCTTCACCTCTCTTCATCTAAGAATCCAAACTTCTTATATCCCTTGTATTTGGATTCTTTCCCCCCTTTCTCTGTCTATTAACAGAAAGGAATCTCTATATTGTGACATAGAGGATTCCTCTTTCTTTTCTTGTTTTCTTCTCTTTCATATGAGCAGGAACAGGAAAAAAGGCACTCTTGTTGAAATTGATCCAGAACCTGAAAGGACACTGAAGAGAAAATTAAGAGAAGCTAAATTACAACAATCCAGAAATAACCTTTCAGAAATTTTCGAACAAGAGAAGGAGATGGCAGCCGAAAATAATAATAATAATGCAAGGAGAATGCTTGGTGACTTCACAAAGTCAACGTCCAAGTTTAATGGAAGAAGCATCTCCATTCCTGCCATTAGAGCCAATAATTTTGAGCTTAAGCCTCAACTAGTTGCTTTAATGCAACAGAATTGCAAGTTTTATGGACTTCCATCTGAAGATCCTTATCAGTTCTTAACTGAGTTCTTGCAGATCTGTGAGACTGTAAAGACGAATGGAGTTGATCCTGAAGTCTACAGACTCATGCTTTTCCCTTTTGCTGTAAGAGACAGAGCTAGAATATGGTTGGATTCTCAACCTAAGGATAGCCTGGACTCCTGGGATAAGCTGGTCACTGCCTTCTTGGATAAATTCTTTCCTCCTCAAAAGCTGAGCAAGCTGAGAGTGGATGTTCAAACCTTCAAACAAAAAGATGGTGAATCCCTCTATGAAGCTTGGGAAAGATAGAAGCAGCTGACCAAAAGATGTCCATCTGACATGTTTTCAGAATGGACCTTATTAGATATATTCTATTATGGTCTCTCTGAATTTTTGAAAATGTCATTGGACCATTCTGCAGGTAGATCTATTCACCTGAAGAAAACGCCTGAAGAGGCTCAAGAACTCATTGACATGGTTGCAAACAACCAATTCATGTACACTTCTGAGAGGAATTCCGTGAATAATGGGATACCTCAGAAGAAAGGAGTTCTTGAAATTGATGCTCTGAATGCCATACTGGCTCAGAACAAAGTGTTGACTCAACAGGTCAACATGATCTCTAAAAATCTGAATGGATTGCAACATGCATCCAACAGTACTAGAGAGGTAGCTTCTGAAGAAGCTTATGATCCTGAAAACCCTGCCATGGCAGAGGTTAATTACATGGGTGAACCATATGGAAACACCTATAATCCATCTTGGAGAAATCATCCAAATTTCTCCTGGAAGGATCAACAGAAGCCTCAACAAGGCTTTAACAATGGTGGACGCAATAGGCTGAGCAATAGCAAGCCATATCCATCATCTTCTCAGCAACAGACAGAGAATTCTGAACAAAACACTTCTAATTTAGCCAATCTAGTCTCTGATCTGTCAAAAGCCACTTTCAATTTCATGAATGAAACAAGATCCTCCATTAGAAATTTGGAGGCACAAGTGGGCCAGCTGAGTAAGAAAGTCATTGAAACTCCTCCCA
>NC_029775.3:94431646-94432344 GCF_000817695.3 Arachis duranensis | reverse complement strand
TTTACATGCCTATTTGGTGCAGGGATGGAATTCCTTGACACCTCAGGATCCTGTGGACCCCACAGGATCACCTCAGGATCTGTGGACCCCACAGGATCCCCACCTACCATATTCCCACCTTTTCTTTCAATCCTAATCACACTCTCCTAATCCAAACCTCATTTCACCCTTTTCCCATATCACACTTCCCAAAAACCTTCACCAATCACCTCAATTCCTCTTCCCAATTACCCCATTCACCATTCACATCATCCCACTCTTCCCCATAAACCCCACCTACCTTCATAAAATTCAAAATCAATTTCCCACCCATTCCCACCCAAAATGGCCGAACATACACCCTCCCCTCTCCCTATAAATACCCTTCCATTCTCCTTCATTTTCACACAACACTAACCCATCTTCTCCCACTTAGCCGACCCTACCTCTCTCCCTCTCTACCATATTTTCTTCTTCTTCTTCTTCTCTTCTTTTCTTTATTGCTCGAGGGCGAGCAAGATTTTAAGTTTGGTGTGGTAAAAGCATAAGCTTTTTATTTTTCCATTACCATCAATGGCACCTAAGGCCGGAGTATCCTCTAGAAAAGGGAAAGGGAAGACAAAAGCTTCCACCTCCGAGTCATGGGAGATGGAAAGATTCATCTCCAAAAGCCATCAAGACCACTTCTATGATGTTGTGGCAAAGAAGAAGGTGATCCC
>NC_029775.3:94430963-94431148 GCF_000817695.3 Arachis duranensis | reverse complement strand
ATGAACGCCCCTACACTAGAAGGGTCAACTTTAATCAAAGGTTGGACCAAGTCCTAATGGACATATGTGTGGAAGGAGCTCAATGGAGAGTAGACTCCAAAGGCAAGCCGGTTCAACTAAGAAGACTGGACCTCAAGCCTGTGGCTAGAGAATGGTTGGAGTTCATTCAACGCTCCATCATCCCT
>NC_029775.3:94430521-94430754 GCF_000817695.3 Arachis duranensis | reverse complement strand
CTGGAGTTATCATAGAAGGAGATATCCCCATTGAAGAGGATAAGCCCATCACCAAGAAGAGAATGGAGCAAGCAAGAGAGACCATGCACGGTTCTCAAGAGATGCATGAGGAAGCTCATCATCAAGAAATCCCTGAAATACCTCAAGGGATGCACTTCCCTCCCAACAACTATTGGGAGCAACTCAATACCTCCTTAGAAGATTTGAGCCACAATGTGGAACAATTAAGGGTG
>NC_029775.3:94429090-94429356 GCF_000817695.3 Arachis duranensis | reverse complement strand
TTACTATGAGTTTGTGTGTTTTTCTGTGATTTCAGGTAATTTTTGGCTGAAATTGAGGGACTTGAGCAAAACTCTGAAAAAGATTGACAAAAGGACTGCTGATGCTGTTGGAATCTGACCTCCCTGCACTCGAAATGGATTTTCTAGAGCTACAGAAATCCAAATGGTGCGCTCTCAATTGCGTTAGAAAGTAGACATCCAGGGCTTTCCAAAAATATATAATAGTTCATACTTTGCCCGAGTTTAGACGACGCAAACTGGCGTTG
>NC_029775.3:94384814-94428675 GCF_000817695.3 Arachis duranensis | reverse complement strand
GATTCCGGTATTGAATGACTGTGACGAGCTTCAAACTCCTGAAGGCTGGGCATTAGTAACAGACGCAAAAGAATCAAGGGATTCTATTCCAACCTGATTGAGAACCGACAGATGATTAGCCGTGCTGTGACAGAGCATAGGAACGTTTTCACTGAGAGGATGGGATGTAGCCATTGACAACGGTGATGCCCTACATACAGCTTGCCATGGAAAGGAGTAGGAAGGATTGGATGACTGTAATAGGAAAGTAGAGATTCAAGAGGAGCACAGCATCTCCATACACTTATCTGAAATTCCCACTATTAATTTACATAAGTATTTCTATCCCTTTTATTTTCTTTTTACTATTAATTTTCGAAACCCAAAACTGTTTAATCTGCCTAACTGAGATTTACAAGATGACCATAGCTTGCTTCATACCAACAATCTCTGTGGGATCGACCCTTACTCACGTAAGGTATTACTTGGATGACCCAGTACACTTGCTGGTTAAGTTGAACGGAGTTGTGAACTATGGTATTGGCATCATGTTTTTGGCGCCATTACCAGGGAATGAAAAGCAATGAATTTTGCAAAATGGAATAACAATTGAATCACAATTTCGTCCACCACTTGCTTCCATGCTAGGAGCTCTTGGATCATACCAATACATCTTCTTGTATTTCTGGTAGCCAAGCTCTTCAAACATTTTCTTCAAGTCAAACAAATTTACTAAGTCTAGATCCATCGGAGGAAATCTTTTTACATTGCCATTAAGATAAAGAAGTCCAACCTTGTCATCTTTGACAAAACTTCCCCCATGTTGAAAGACAGGAATAACCCAATCAATCATCTATAGTTCACAAAGATAGAATAACAACATCAAGGTAAGAATACAAAATATTATCCTTAAATCAGAAACTTCTACATAGCAATGACATACCAAACCCTAACTTCTCTTATTTGGATAAAATTTCATAATCAGATTAATCCATGAATAAGTTATGTTTATCATAAAATATTGCATTTTTTTTATGTTAACTTCATATATGTATGCACTACAACACTTATCAGTAACCCTTTTGAAAAAGTTTCAAAGAACCAAAAAAACACTTTTATTTCCAACAACTAATAGTATACTAGCAAAAACAACTACTTGAGGATCACACAGTTAAACAATGACAACAATGATCAACTATACCATCAACAACTTAATCAAGAAGGGATATACTAACCTCGACTAGTGGCAGTGGCAATCGATAGACTCACAGAACCTTCTTCTACAATAACTTTGTCTCATACAAAGCCTAGCATCGACAATGTCAGCGGAGGTGGTCGGAGGACTAGCGGTCGACGTGGTGGTGGCTTTCTTCGTAAAACCTATGAGAAGATAAGGAGCTCCGAGTAATTTTGTTTTGGTGGAGGGAAGGTGAAGAGATTCTTCGTATTAGAAACCCTCTTCCTATCATGAAATGACGTCATTTCTTACTCCTAAATGCAACGTTTGTATCCATCCAGCAAGGGATAAATCTGTCTTAATAAAACACGTGGAACCTAACGGCTGACTCATCACCATCACACGACACATCACCTCATTCCGTTAGTGGTTAATGGATCTGAGTTCAAAAGGACCAATTTGTTCGACGCCAGAAAACATTGAGGACTAATTGAGTAATCAATTTTAGTCGGGGACTATAACATCCACTTTAAAATTCTTTGGGGACTAATCTAGATAAATACTCTATTATTATTTAATGAGTATTTTGAGAATAAAAAAAAATTATTTTACCAACCTAAAGCATCTTTTATTTCTTTTAAAAATAAAATCTTAAAATTATAGTTAAAAAATGAGTAAAGTATCATTTATGTCCCTAATATTTGGGGTAAGTCTCAAACCTGTCCTAACCTTTTAAATGTCTTATTTGTATCCCTAACATTTCTAAATCGAATCAATGTTTTCCTATCGTCAAAATGACTAACATTTCGTTAACGGCATTGCATCGTGGAGGTTAGTATACACGGTGGCAGGGCATTTGTTTGTTACTGTTATTGAATTATAAAGAAAAAATAAATAGATAAATGTCAAAATAGGTCTTCTTCAAAACCCTAATTGCAAAATCTTGTCTTCTCCTTGCTGCTGCACTTTCTCTCAAGCTCGATTTTCTCTGCTTGAATAAAGATGGAGTATAAAGCATTCCAATTTGAAGCGACGCGAAGCAGCAAGCAGGCAACACGAAATAGCAACCAAACACGTCGAAGGAGGACAACTTGCTACTGTAGGGAACGGCCTGTGCTCGCCACCTCATCGATGGGAGAAAATTATGGCCGTAGGTTTCAGAGTTGCGTTAACTTTGGGGTGAGGTTTAGCCATGTGTTTATTTGTTGTTAAGTTATATGTTTAGACAATTTGTGGGTATGACTCGGTTGTCTCATGTTTGGTCTAGATTGGAGAAGAATGTGGATATTTTGTATGGGCAGAATTAGAGGAAGATCCCCCCACAAGGGTTAAGGTTAAGAATGAAGGTCAGGAATTTGAAGGGCAAATTGGATAAGGTTGAGTTCAGGTTCATGGTTGCAGTTGGAGTTGCTTTAGTTGGATGGACAGTTGCACTAATTTTAGTTTTTAAAAAAACAACCACCACAAAATTTTGGAGACTTTTACTGCAATGATGTTGCTGGAGATGATGAAGTTTAGGAGAAAACATTTTATCCTTAACTTGTGCTCTGTATTTTGGCTTTGAAATAGTAGTGATATTGAACTCATTACTGTTTTGTTGAATTCAATGAAATTGTAATGAGATGATGTTTGGTTGAATTAATTTGAATGAAATGCTAGATTGTGCATGTGTAATTAATTGAAGCAGCTTGTGATTGCTTAGAAACCTGACTAGAGATAGTGCTAAAGATTATTCTTGAAGATCTTCTTGTAGATCCAGCAACTTTGTTTGCCTAGTTAATAGCCACAATACAACATTATAATCTTTGAATGCAATCAATAAAAATGAAGCCCAAAAATTTGAGAACCAAGTAGAGTACTTACCGACGTAGTTGCAGCTACTTTGAGCTTCTTTGGATAGGTCCGTTTGTTGTGACCTGTAGCAAAACAATAGGAACACTTCTAATTCTGCCCTTCGCAAGATACTCCTCCCCTAGTTAGGTTCTCATCTGCAGCTTTATTCCGTTTCAGTTTAGGCCTTCCAATGGATTTTCTATAGATTGGTGGCAAAATGTCATCAAATTGTGTCTTTTCCCATAGGTTGCGACCATTCGCGGGATATACCACATGTTGGTAGCACTCAGAGTAAGTAGCTTTCTTATAACAGCTTGCAACAAAGTTGTCCACATTGAAGCACATCTTCCTAATGCAGGTCATTGCATGAGCATAGGGTATTCCGGACAACTGAAACTTCCTGCACAAACACTCGTGAGTCTTCAAATCAACCACAAACTTCTCTTTACCTCCATGGATACTAGTTACCTCATATTTGTCATGACCAGCATACGTGCTCACCCACTTACCACTTGCATCAGCTTGTTTTTCAACCTTAATCCTGATACGGGGCAACGCCTCTCTTGGGTATTCAATTATCCGATCCCTATTATCAACCCAACGCCTCATTATGTATACTCTGATGTCTTTAAGCATGCTCACTATTGGTTTCTCTCTAGCGTCCACAATCACAGAGTTAAATACTTCACACATATTATTTACCAATGTATCACACTTAGACCAAGTACCAAACTTATGTCGGCACCAATATCTGGTTGGTATCTCCATGAGGTGGTTGTATGCTTCATTATCAACCTTTTGGATATCAGCCATCCTTCTCCCCCACTCTTGTATGTATATAAGTAGCTTTTGCAGCATTCCACATTATCAATTTTAGTTACAACCCTGGGAATCTCTTCCTGAAATTGTTGTAAATATGTCTAACACAAAATCTATAGTCCACTCCAGGAATGAGCTCATAGAAGGTTGGAACTAAACCTTACCCTCCATACATAGTTGAAGCAATAATTAAAATAGTATGATATTTGATAGGCACAATGTTTGAAATAGTAATTCAATTACCTAGGCACAATTAAATTATTAACTCAGTTGGACAAGCACAATTCAAACACTAACTCATAAAAGTAGAAAAAAGTCAAACAACTACAAAATACTAAATACTAACACTAGGATCACCAGGGCAACAAGACTAAATACTAACATTAGGATCAATAAAGTAGCTTTCAGTTGAGTTGGGTTTAGAAATAAGTACCTTCTGTTGGTCATACATGAAGGTGGAGCTCGTTATCTTATCACAGCCAAAGTCATCACATAGATTGGTAAGAAACCAAGTCCATGTGCCCTTAGTCTCTACTTCAACCACTGCATAGGTTATTGGCAATATCTGGTCGTTCGGGTCCCAGCCAATATTCGTGAGAAGTTGACCTCCATATGGTGTCTTGATGAAGCACCCGTCAAGGCAAATTATTGGTCTGTAAACCATAAAACTCTTCTTGCATACGTCAAGGCACACATAGAATCTTTGAAACTTTGGCCTTAAATCCACATCCGGTTTTGGTCTCTCAGAAGTAAACTCAGGTACTCTCTCCACTTGCAACTTCACTGTAGAACCCGGATTAGACCTCAGCAATTCATGACAATAGTCATAGAGTCTCCGATACTGCTCTATGTACGTTCCTTGTAACTCATCAAATGCAAACTATTTAACTTGGGCAGCTTTAGGCTTAGTCAGCTCTACATTCCACTTGATGTATGCTTTCTTCATCAGTATGGAGAGCTTTATCTTTAGATTCTCAGCAATCTTTTTTAAAAACACCTTGCTCAACTATTTTGCATGCATAATCCCGATTTGCAACTCTCTTGAACAGCTGTGCTTGTTGTGGCAGCTAGTTAGTTGCCATGTTTGCTCATTCTTCATCTTCCCACAGTATACAAACCAGTTGCAACCCTCCACGCAAGTAACCTTCACTCTCTGAAGATCAACCTTAGCGAACCTCAAACCCCTCCCAGTGTGTACAGCATAGGCAGTAGCACAATCCTTAAACTCCTCTCTTGATACATAAAGAGTTCCAACCTCCCACTTGTTCTCACTCATGTCCTTTAGTTGCTTGTGCAATAGGTACTTCTTGGCAACACTATTATCATCATCATCATCATCATCAATAATAGGCATATCCAGAAAATCTTTAGATTTATATCCTTCTTCCTCATCACCTAAACCTGCAACAATCTTCTTCTTACCTTTGTCACTCCTAGTTTGCTCTGGTGTATATGTTTGGGTTTGACTTGGTGCAGCCTCAAATGTATCCCTTACCCTAATATTGACATCTACTAACCTCTCTACCCCTTCCTTGTTATCATCACTGTCACCAAACACAACTTTAGCAGCACTATCTTCTGAACAATAACCATTTTTGGAATTAGAACTCTATGAATCACAACTATCATCTTCACCACCCTTGGGTTCATAGTCCTCGTCCTCACTACCATCACTACCCTCTTCTTCTTCATCTGATTCATCTGTTCCATCTTTTTTAGTTTCAATTTCCTCCACATTTGGGCCAGAATTTGTCTCCACTTGTCCAATTGCATAGGCCTCAAATGTAATAATTGGACCTGGCCCATCAGATCCACCAGTTTTTACTTGCATGGTAATTTCAGTACTCCCTAACATGTGTACAACCTCAACTTTTTCATAGATATCACTAGTTTTTTGAACTACATACAGCTCCACTTTATCCTCTCTACCCCAATGTTAGCTATTTCCATTGCATTTTTGTCAGTTCACAGCATCCTTAAGCCTTCTTCTGTACTCTCGTCCTGTGATTTGTACCACATTGCTACAGTATCTTTCTTCAAATACCCTTGTTTGCTCACTATGTCATAAACCTCAATCAGGCTCCATTCATCCTCATTGCAGTAGTTTATCACAATTGTTTCCCCACCCAAATACTTCAAAGACCCTCCTTAAAGTCCAAAGCTACCTTGGTGGTAAACTTTGACACTAAAATAACTCATCCTAAACCACACACCCTATTACATCAGGTAAACATAGTGAAACAACATCAACCGTAAGCACAAATTGAATCACCAAAAAAGAAAAGTCATGCCCTAACTAACATAACCAAGGAATATTTTTTTGGGAATACAAAAAATCAACTAAACCCTAAAATACAAATAATCTCATATATGGCCATCGCTCTTCGTGGAAATATTGCATAGAACTCCCAAAAAAAAATATTCCCTCATACATACCTTGTCGAACGAAATTACTCTGTCACTAGAACAAAAGGCTAAGCTTTCATCCAACACTACTAACAACGATCCACCAACTACCTTCAATTTGCAACCCCTCCCTACGATCAGTCTCGAAGAAGAGTAAAATGTGTATGGTAAGGAGAACTGGAATGGAAACGTTGCGTACAAATGCTCTGTTTCTTCAAAGTTGTGTTTGCTACAGTGAATATTATAATGGACGCGAAGAATCAGACATGTATTTGTTAACCTTTGGGTTCACTAACTTAACCTCCACTTATGCAACGCCGTTAACTAAATATTAGTCATTTTAATGGTAGGACAATATTGATTCGATTTAGAAACGTTAGGAAAACAAATAGGATGTTTAAAACGTTAGAGACAGGTTTAAGACTTATCTAAACGTTGGGGACATAAATGATACTTTACTCAGAAAAAAAATTGAATAAACCGATCCAATTAAAAAACGCAATGGTTTGTTTTGCGTTGAATTCCATTTAAAAATAAAATCAAACTTATCAAAACCCAAAAACACCTTTACAATTTGTCCCCTGTTAAATAAAATGGGTATATAAGAAAGAAATCATTTGATTAAAGTGTTATTTTGACTAAAAGAATCATCCACAAAAATAAGTAAAATCCATTTCATTGATTTTTTTATTATTTTAAAAAAATAAATTAGACACCATTGTTATGCATTAATGTTTATACCTAATCATCCTAAATTTTGATCCAATGTGAATGGTCTTCATCATCTACACACAAAGCTTAAACATATGGCAATAGCATCACATAACTCTTGTTTATATTTGTTTTTGGTGTTGTTATGGGTTTCAATGAAACCTGTGATTCCTGAATTCTTGCTCTGATTGTCTGAAACCTCATTTATAAAGTATTTCAACTTCCATAAGTCGACTCACTCTGCTTCAGGAATGCAAAAACATTCGTTAAAATGCTCATAGTATTTCTTCATTCCACCAGTCCCCGCTATGTTCATAATATTTCTTCATCTTGCAACCTAACATCCAAGGCCATCTCTTCGCCACACTGTTATAGTTCCTCCCTCTCCTTGGACTCCCTTCTCCTTGTTGTCCTTTGCAACGGTGGGGCTGCTGCCGATTTTCCATGCAAAGTGTGAAGGGAGAAGGAAAAAGCCGATTCAAGAGGGTGAAGCACGGATCGGTTACAATACTTAAAGGTTGTTCAAGTGTGATGTTTTTTTTATTTCAGTATTTCTCGACCGGATAATTCAAGTACTAATGTGCCATGGTCTCCAAATGTAAAATTAGGCCTCTCAAATTCCAAGCAAAATTGTCATCAAACTATAACTTAAGATTGCTAAATGACACATAAATAGGTTCAACTAATCAACCACATTTTATTGATGCAGATCATCAATAATCAAATCCAAAGTGACCGTTTCAAAATTGTCTTGCATCCAATGTAAGCACGTAAAACTTTTTATTTTTCACATAAAGTCAACGATGATTAATTATCCCACCATTTAGACTTTCAAATTCCAATCAAGGGGTAAATAATTGCCCTTGCCCATGAGGAAAGGTTTCACATTCAAATCCATTCACAAGAATAAAAGATCCACTAGACCACACTCAATGGTTTGTCAAATTCATTTTCGATGTCTATTTACATTTGTTATGCATTTGGATCAAAACACTTTTGCTAACATAATAATTGAGCACATGAATCAAAATCCAAATTAAATCAAAATCCAAAGTATAAACCATGGTTTTATTAAAACTGGCCCCAAAATTTCACATATTCCGTGATTTCATTTTTGGAGTTTAATATCAATCATTAAAACAATGACACTAATTGAATTGCCGCTCTTAAAACATACCAAATCTCTAGAAGTATATTCAGATTTGATAGTGTAATCTTCTATGTCCTATCTTAAAGCCAAAAGCTCTAACAATTTATCCCCAAAGGATGTATTAATAGAATGAGATAATTACTTCTTATACTGCTTTATCTCTTTGATTATTCCATCAGTCAGAGAGTCAACATCATTGTTCTTGCCAAAAAACTTCACAAATTCCATGTTAGGCCCCATCAAGTACCTACAAAATTACCAAGTTATCAGATATTCATTATTTAACAGGAATTATATATCATAATAGCCATATAATCTTGCAGATGGAACTGCACATAAAATATAATTATGCACAAATAACAAGTAAACAAGAAGCAAAATCAGAAAGAGAACCAATGGTATACATAGCATGAAAATGAAATTTCCAGATATGCATCCTAAACAAATGGCTAAAATGTTCTCTAAATTATGTCAAAAGGCCATGATATTAAATTTGAATAGAAACTCATTAATATTCAAAGTTTTATTTATTTCAATTTGGTGCACGCTATTGGCATTTGTCAGGTAGCATGCGTTGTCAAGTTCCAAAATATGATGTATAAACGGGTGTATATGTGCACAAGTGAGTGCATTTGTGCATAGTACTCATCATGCTGGGTATTAGAGATCTTAATTTCATAATCATCACTGTCCACCATTGAACAGAATTATGTCAGATTAGGCCATTCCCGAATTTCATTTTCATGGTAAAGATTCTGAATTCACAAACAAACAGGTAGCATATAAACACAGCATGAGTAACCCGAGACATGTAGTAGATGTGATATATAGGCAATAAGATATGTTTTCTGGTGATAAAAAGAAGTAAAAGAAATTACATACATAACTATGGAGTGGTCAACAAGATAATCTGAATCTTCCTCTGCTGTCTTCATATAATAAACACGATATGCACGGGCTACACTTTTTATTTCTTCTGGGGTACCAGTTAACCCAATCAATGATGGATGGAATTCTGAAAAACAAATTACCACAATGATATTACAACTAGAACTCAGCAACAATATTTATCTATGAAAAAAATAGAAAGTAAAAAAGAAGCAACAAAACTCGAGGTTAACTTAAGTTTGATGCAGGTACCTTTGACATATTCCCGCACTTGTTCAACAGTATCCCTCTCAGGATCAACAGAGATAAAAACTGGTACAATTTCAATTCCGGCTTTCGCCTCTGCAAGGCACCAAACAGATGTATATATATAGCTATAAACTCATTGTTGACAAGGTCAAAAATCAAGATTAAAAAATAATAACAAGCTTTCAGAAGCGGCCTTCTAATCTTGACAACTCATGCCACATAACTAGCCTTCAATCTCATAAGAAACAAGGCACACTGTATCAAGTATCAACATAGTTGCTGTGGTGGTGGAAAAAAGTGGCTGTTGGTATGTCCGACAAAAGTCAAACTTTCATGTAAGCACTTCTAACTTGATTTTTTTCGCTATTTCCATTAAACTGTTGCAACTCCGGTAAACTTGAGATACTAATTGAATCCATATCTCATGACTCCGTTGAAAAAAATTTAGGATTAAAGCATATTTTTCAAATTTTTTATTTCAGAATAACATGACATACAAGTATTGCCATTAATCAGCCCGACCAACAAGAAACACATACTTATTTTATCAACAGCAGCTGCTAACTTCACTAGTTCATCAGGGCAGATATCTGGGCAATGTGTGAAGCCAAAGTATAACAGCGTCCATTTGCCCACGAAGTCCTTTTCAGTTACATATTTCCCATCGTGGTTGATAAGGTGAAATGGCCCCCCAATTGCAGCTTTTCCTGCCGAAGGTCCCTGCTTAACTGCCTCAGAAGCAATACGTATTTCTGCAACAACAAAAGTTAAATCAATAAATGGAAAGAAAATTATTCACCGCACTCCAGAATCAGATTAAATGCAAACAGAAATGAGGCTAGTTGATCTGATCTTTTTACACTGCCTATAGTTAAAAAAAGAAAAGAAAAGGTCTGGGACAATATGTAATGCACCCAACTTCACCCTGGAGCTTGTTTTGAAAATACTATGGTCTAAGGCTTCATAAAAAGAATTTACAAAGAAACATGCCAAGCTTTCTTTCTTCTGAAGGAGCCCTTGAACAATCATATGATAACAAACAACAAACAAACGCCTTACCCCACTAGGTGGCATTAGACTACATGGATCAAACGACGCTATTGAATCCTATCACGTATCATGTCTATAGTGAAATTGTTTATGCGTAAATCTCCTTTAACCACCTCACATATGATAACATGCTCAAATAATGGCTCAACCCTGAATGCAAAGGAATATGCAATTAACACAGACACAACTCGCAAATGGCATCCACATCAACATGCACAACCACAAAAATGCTCAACTCACCATAGTAATCTACCTTCAATATGTCGTTTCTTTTCCCGGTCGTAGTATACTACCAATCCAGCTCCAGTGACAACCAGCAAAAGAAAACTCAACCAAGAAATAGGCTGCAAGACCCAAATGTAATGTCAGCTCACAAGTTCAGATAGCAACATGAATCAAACAATGCAATAACCTTACATTACATCAACTGAATATACGTAAGAGGGCAAAAACCAAAACGAGATCTAAATCACTGAAATCAACTTTAGATACACACCGATCCACGAACTGATTTCCCAGCATCACTTTTCTGATCTCGTTCGTTCCCAGACTCTCTTCCTTCACCAGAATCACCTTTTTCAGAGGTACCTTGTGCTGGCTTTTCTTCTTTAGCATTACTAGCATTAGTTCCCGATAGAAGCCTCTGATACAACATCAAGTACCCATTACCATAACCTTGGTTCCCAACCTACAAACGCAAAAGAAAAGCAACACAAATAAAAAATTGGGAACTGACCCATTTCAAATGGAATAAGAACAACAATACTTGGAAGCCAAATAAAACAAACTTTAGGAAAAAAAAATTGGAGCACAGAAGAATAAAAATAAATTTTTATTTTCTATAATCATAAAAAAAACAACGGAAAGGGAATTGAAGTGAACCAGGTGAGGGTGAGTTGAACGGTGATAAAGATGATGGGAGAATGGTGGAGAGAGCGACGTGGGTCTGCCATGGTTTTGAAGAATGCGAGCAGCGTAACGAAGGTTGTTGGTCTTGGCAGAAAGCATGGACGCCATTGAATGAAAGAAATCTGTGTGAGTAGCACAAACCAAACCTTAAACCTCTTTAAAGAGTTGAACACACTACAGGACAAGAGTTTTAACCAAGGATATGAATAATACGATAATTGAACCAAATATCAAACCAATGGTTTAGAACCGGTTCAAGAATTCAGAAATTTGGCCAGTTTAACCATAATAATTGAATTATAATATAATTATAATCAAACCAATAAAACACAACAAACTTAAAATACAATTAAAGAAAGAAAAAGTATATGTAACCGACAATATTTTTGAACAATACCTATCAAAATGAAGGTAATAGAATGGATCAAAATGAAGGTAATAGAATGGAAGTAAGTCAAACTAACCCGAAAGTTCGCTTGATTTAATTCGTTACCAATTCTATAAACTAAACTCATGAGCTTGTAAATTAATTTAGAGCCTGAATTTGAATTTATATTGAAATAAATCAAGTTTGAGTTTAAATAAATTAGCTCATAAGTTTATAAAATGGCTCAATTATATATATGCATATAAAATTATAATTATATATTATATATTTTATACTTTTAATTTATGATAATAATATATAATTTTATACACACAATTATAACATTGTTATTTATTAAATATATGAGAGTGCATTAATTTTTGTCATATTTAAATTGTAATATATTTGTTTATTTTATTGTAGACTAAGTAGATAATAAGTCTAATTAAATTATTTATGGTAAAAGAGAACGCTACTTTTAATAAATAAAGAAAAAAACCTTGATTACAAGAAGGAAGAATTAAAAAAATGTTACAAAAATGTGATATTCGTAGTTTGTACCAAATAACGCCACAAAAGATATGCAGTGTTCTAGACTTCTAGTTATATAGATCACCCACCCTTAAGGTTTTGAAAATCGAATTATTTTAGTTACTGATTTATTAATTCAATAGGTTCAACTATAATGTCATTGGAATAATTAATTTATAACAAAATTATATATATATATAAACACAATAAAATATAATTATAATTTAATATAAATCTTATAATAAAATTATTATAAGGGTTATAACAAGTACAAATTAAAAATATTATATTAACCAAAATGTTATCAATTCATCCAAGTACAAATTCAAGAAGTCAAATAATAAAATTATAACAAGTGCTTCATGATTGATACTATCATTTATAATTAAAAAATATATAAAAATATCAATCAGACACAAATTATACAAGATCATCATGAATTGAACAAGGGCAAGAACAATTATAAGTTTATAAACAGCAACCCAGCAAGTTAACAAATTATAGCAAATTATAAGCCAGGAATAATTAACAAGTTATAACAAAATATAATAAAACAAGAACATGAGCATGAACACGAACTAAAAATCACAATAACAACAGGAACGATTAAAACACAGCATCAACACACAGCACCAATAGGAACAATTAAAACACATCAACAAAGTGAACATATGAGAATGGCCACTGCTAAAAACAATAACTTCATACATATATGCTCAAAGCCTCAAAGAATCAAAGGCTAAGCTTCCATACACATAGTGGTAACTACCAGCACTGGGAAAGTGAAGACCCCAAACAAAGAAACCTTCAATCACAGCTTAAAACAAAATTCACAATCGCCTCAAGTTGAAGCAGCAAGCAACTTGAAAACGGAAGCACCAAAAACCAACTTCCAAGAAAAAGATTCAGATCACCAATCCCAACCAGAAATAAAACCAAAGCTCAAAAACAAAGAGATCTAACACAGTGATGATTGAAGGGGAAAAAAACCCCAAGAATCACCTTCCACTAGGGCTGGAACTCGAACACAGAAGAGGGAGAGGGAGAATAAATGAGGCCCGAAACTCAAACAGACGACAGAGAGGGAGCACAGATGAGGAACTCAAACTAGAAGACACAGGAACAGAGAACAGTTGGAGCGCGGCAGAACAGAGGCGGCGCGGCGGAAGTGGAATAGAGGCAACGCGGCTGAGATGATTCGACGAGTTGCGACGGCGCTGGAGCAGTGGGGACGGCGGCGACAACATAGCTTGAAGAAGAGGGAAAACTGGTTCTGAGAACCGGACCGGTTATCAAACCGCTTTAGTTACTGGTTCACTGGTTTACTGGTCCAACCGGTATAACCGGTGGTTCAACCGGAAAAACCGTTTTAAAATAGAATAATAAATAAATTATAAATATGCAAGTATTAAGTTGAGGGTATAAGGTAGTATGAAGCTTTTCTAATAGAGTGGTGAATTACTCTCTAAGGATTTTCCTTTTTTTATATTAAATGCAAAATTGCCAGATGAAAGCATGATACCAAGCAAGTACAATTCCTCATCAGTACACAAAATATTAAAAGAAATATCTGACAAGAATAGGAAGAATATCAAATGAATTATCATAAATCCAACTAAAAAATAAACATAGTACTCAGATAAATAAATTTAATAACAAAGTTGGTAGTGGACTAGTGCTAGAAAGGCTTCACCAAATGAAGGTGCATACAGGCTTTTAGAGACAATAGACTTGGATTTGTGCAGTAGCATTTTGGATGAGTTGTTTTGAAGACCATTTGGTAAAACTAAGCTTTGAATAGGTACAATACAGGCTTCACCAAATGCTCATAACACACAGAAAGACAGTTTCTCAAGATACATAAATAAGTGCTCATCCTCTGAAAATAATCATCTGAATCGGTATAAGGCAGGAAAAAATGACCATAAGTCCCTTTACCTAAGTCAAAATAAACAACCATATCTGAACTCAACAATAAGCATTCAGCACCAAACATTACAAACATTAACCAATAATCACACTAAACCTGCAACCAGCAATTACAAAACAGCAACAAACATGCGTACATTATAAAACATTCCAAAACAGTGATGACACTAAACCTGCATAGTAAATAATCTCAAAGACAATGATACCAATATCCAGCAAATAAACAATAAATACACAACAACAATTTAGCAAATAAACAAGAACAAGACCTAAATAGAAAATCCAACAAATTAAGTCGCAGCAACCTAACAATTTGACAAATTAAAACAACAGCAGCCCAACAATTTACCAAATTATCAACTTAACAAATTCAAGAACAGAAAATCACAACAAAACAAAAAAAAAATTAAAAGTAACAGAAGAACACAAGAACAATTAGCAAATTAACAAGTTCACAATAACAGTTAAAAAATTTACCAGAAGAACACTAATGCAAGTGGAATCATCATGCTAATATATTTTCTGCAAAGATGCTATTTGTACAGCTAAAATTTCCTAATTACTATGATCCAATTATTCTAATTTCACATGCAATCAACTTAGTAAGTTTCTAAAAGCTAGAAATTATAAAACCAACCAGAAATATGGTTAAAGCATTTCATCAAACATGTTGAGTGCGGTAAAATTAAATCTAAATAAGAGAATTCAATGCTTAATTTCAATGTGATAGAGAAGAGAACATAACTATTGTAACTTTAATTTAATCTATGAAAAAATCCAAACCACTACCAAATCAAATAATTACTTATTGCAATAGAAATCAGAAGTTGCAGAGTTTGAAGAAGAGTATTGGTGTTGTGTGAGTGTATTGTCTGGTGGCGGGTTTAGGAAACTCACGGCGGGGACAACAGAGAGCACTTCGACGGCTGAGTGGAGGCGCGGGTTGGTCGCAGAGTTTGAAGCAGAGCAACGTGGCTTCCAGACGAACGCGAACTCGAACGGTGAACAGCGAGTGAACGCGAACGGTGAACGCCGAGCGAACGCGAACGGTGACGCGAACGTGAACGGCAAACAAACGGCGACGGAAGCGCGGCTGAGCAGACAAAGACGACGGACGCCGAGCTCGAGGAAGCAACCGCGATCGGTGACAGCGAACAGGGGTTGAAGACTTGGAGCACGAGGGAAGCTAGATGACGGATGGCGAACTTTGAGTGCGACGGATGGCGAACTTTGAGTGCGACGGACGGCGGCAGTATGCCACTCCTTGTGGCGGGGGTGTAGGCTTACAGTGCTAGGGTTTTGTGGTTGCGTTTGTGTGATTTCTCTGACCGAAAGAAAGAAAGGGAGAACGGGAGAAAGAAACGAAGGAGCTACCCTCTTTTGTGTAAACCGGCCGGATTCCGGTTCGATCTGACCGACCGGTTCTCATCCGGTTCAATGGTTTTTTGCCTGTTTTCTGATTAGTAGTTTTATATACTGACCGGACCATTAATGTTGCCGGTTTGCGGTTAAATCGGTCCGACCGTCCGGTCCGGTCCGGTTTACAGAACATTCAGAAAAGATGGAGGCTTAGGGATTTCCGGGTCTGGGAGTCGGTGTCGCGCGAGGAGGGCCCGTGGGGATTTAAAGAATAACATCTTTTTTAAATTTATTTTTAAATTTTTAGAATTAAATTGGTTATTATTAATAAATTTTTAATGGTTAAATTAATTTTTAAAGAATAAGATCTTTTTTAAATTTATTTTAAATTTTTTTAATTAAATTGGTTATTATTAATAATTTTTTTTTTTAAATTAATGTTATAAAATATTAATTAATAACATATATAATATTTAATATATCTAATTAGATATTAATTACATATGTTTATGAAATTTTATTTCGTTATTTTTCTTAATTACAAAAATTTTATTTCCAATATAATTTAGATAAGCCCAAACGTAAGTGGAAGGTGGTCTTTGACTTGGTTTACGTCTGGGAGTTGTCATCCAAGTTGTGTATGTGAAAGAATGGGGTGGTACTTGTAAAGACACTCCGATGCCTAAGTCAGCAAGGGATTAAGTAGGTTTAGAATGTCTTGGAACTTAGAGATACATGAGGGGTATCAGTGTATTTATAGTGGTGATCCAATAACCACCGTTGGAGTAGTTCCACTTCTGAAGGTGGATAACCGCCCCTTTATCTTTGGGTGGTTGGGATATCGCTTCTGGAAGTGGGCAAAGAGATTTTAAGGGGCAGTTACTTATTTGAATAAGTGTTATCTGCCAACTCATGATTAGTCCGATTTCTTTGGGGAGGAGCCTATGCCGAGCCCGACCTCTTTAGATGAGGTCGGGTGGGTGAAGGTCAAATCTTTGGATTGGACCTTTTTGGCTTATCTTGGACTTGGGTCATAGTGTTGGGCCAGGGTAGGAACAGTGCCCCTACTCGAGTCCAATCTCTTCAATCTACTAATTGAACTCGGGGTCGTTCAAATCGGGAACCGACGTGACTTTGGCTTGAAACCGACGTGATTCTAGGCTCCTCAACCGTTGTGTCTAATCAAACGTCGCATCTGTTTGGGTATTTACATGTAGGGGCAGTTACATTAGTAACGGTGCGTTTCTTTAATGATCGCGTCTTTTTACATTTGTGTCCCTGACATGTTATAAATACTTTTCTCTCTTTCTTCTCTGTTTGCTTTTGTCTGCCATGTTTCTTGCTTGCACTTCTCACTCATTTCAAAAGAAATTCCTTTAGCCTTCCCTCTTTGGGCACTTCGTCATTGCTGTGACTACTTCTTCTCAAGTCTTCAGAGAAAGGTTAGACTTTTCTTTATCTTCCTCTATCATTTGTATAATGCTTTATCTCTGTGCTTTGTGTGTTTTGAGGAGATTTTCATGCTTTTTGCTACTCTGTTGTTTACACTGTGAGACGTTGGCATTTGTTGTTGTAATCTGGTGATTTTTTCTTGCTTTGCTTTTGGGGGAAAAATACTGCTTAGTTTTTGGGAGCCTTGTTTTTGATGATCTTTTATTTTTCTTTGTAGGTCTTATTGCTTTTATATCTACTTCTTAGTTGTTAGAAAAAATGTCTTCCCGTATCACTGAGACCCTTTCGAGATGGGTAGACGATTCTCGATGAGAAATGATGTGTGGAAAACGATCCAACACAAAACTCACCGGCAAGTGTACCGGGTCGCATCAAGTAATAATAACTCACATGAGTGAGGTCGATCCCACAGGGATTGAAGGATTGAGCAATTTTAGTTTAGTGGGTGATTTAGTCAAGCGAATCAAGTTTTGGTTGAGTGATTTGTGTTTAACAGGAAGTAAATGATAGTAAATGTAAAATTGAGTGATTTGTGTTTAACAGGAAGTAAATGACAGTAAATGTAAAGGGAGAAGGGAAAAGTGCAGTAAATTGGAGAACAGGAAAGTAAAATTGCAGAAACTTAAAGAACAAGAAAGTAAATGACTGAAACTTAAAGTGCAAGAAACATAAACTGCAGGAACTTAAATGGCAAGAAAGTTAAATTGCTAGAAAGTAAAAGGGAATTGAGGAATGGGATTGCAGGATCTAAACAAAGAAGAAGTAAATTGCAGCAATTGATTGAGCATAAATTGAATCAGAAACAATAAGCATTCAGACAGAAAGAAAATAAAATGCAGCAAAGGTTCACAGAAGAACCAAAAGTAAAATTGGGTCTCATGTCTCAAGAGACTAGGTAGCAGAGCCTAGATCTCTATTTGCCTTCTTAGATCCAAGTTCACAAAGCAGTTGACAGAAAATTGAAGAGAAAGCAGTAGAATAACAGAAATCAGATTCAATTATGCAGAAAACAAATTAAAAGGAGTTTGAATGGGAATTGAGACAGAATTTCCTCAATTTCACACACCCAAAACTTAGAAACAAAAGAGTAGAATTGCCCAAGTAAGAATGAGGAAGGAGATCAGTCAATTCTCCCTTGATCCTCTTGGTGCTCGGACAAGTCTCTCAAGAAAGCTCAAAGAAAGTGCCAATTCAAAGTAAAAATTGAAAGTAAAGGTAAAAAGTCAAAAAAATGATAAAAGGTTCCAAAAGGTCCTCAATTACATCAAACTAGCTTCTATATATACACTTGAGCTGGTGCGGCGTGGTGCGAGTCTGGCGCGCCCTGATGCGTGAGATGCTGCCCTGCCCGCGCCAAGGGCAGGGCAGGAAAAGTTGGTGCTGCCAGGGACGAACGTTGCGCGTGTTGGTGCTGCCAGGGATGGGAATTGGTGCGCCAGGGACGAGCGTGGTGCGCCAGGAATGCAGAACGCTGCCCTGCCCGCGCCAAGGGCAGGGCAGAAAGTTGTGGTGCTGCCAGGAGGGGTCGTGGTGCGCCAGATGCTGCCAGGAACGTCCCATGGTGCGCCAGTTTTGCTTCTTGGTGCGCCACACACAAAATGCTGCCCTGCCCGCGCCAAGGGCAGGGCAGAGTTCTTTCCTTGCACGCCCCGTGTTCGAAACACGGCTTGGGCACAAATTCCATTAATTTCCTTGGTTTCTTGGCACGGCACTCATCCTTAAGTCTTGGCTTCCTCATGGTTCCTTGTTCGAACCTTGTAGCATGCATGGGTGACATTTTCCCTTTGAATTTCTTCCTTAGAGAGCCCGATTCTGCCCTCCACAAGGGCAGGGCAATGTTCTCTTCCTCTTGGTTCCAAGGCACATTTTGTGCTCTGCCCTTGTAGTGGGCAGGGCAGATTTCCCTTCCTTGTTTGGTTTTCTTATGTTGCCCTCTTAGAGGGCAGTCTGCTCTTGTGGAGGGCAATGTTGCCTCCCCCATTGCATGCGGCACGCTTCTTATTCCTTCAGCCACGCTTTCCTTTCCTTAGGCTACACTTCTTAGGCCACGCTTTTCCTTTTCTTTTCTTTTCTTCACCTATAATAAACCAAAACAACACTCCAAGTATCACTAAATTCAAGAGGCTTATAAATCAATTAAAATTCAATTAAAATTAGCTTAAACCTCATGATTTATCATTAATTTCATGGTGGTTGCTTGATTTAGAGAAGTTATGCATTTTCACTCCAAATCACTTACTTAGGATGCAAGAAAGTGCATAAATGCTAACAAAACAAGTGAAATTAGCTTGAAAAATGGGTATATGATGACTTGTCATCAAGAAACCTTTAGTAGATACTGACTACCTTACCCAACTTTGTGTTCATCATAAGATCTGTAGTTTAGAGGCCGATGAGCCTAAATACGAGTTGGTAGCCCCGGGTCCTGAAGACCGGGTTCGTTGCGGGAGGGATGCGAATTCTGACCCTCACTTTTTCTTTATATATCATTGTCTTTTTACCCTTTGGGGGGTTTCCTTCCCCTTTTCTAATTTTGAAATAGAGGTTCTATCGCACTGTCGAGTTGCTCCTTCGCAACTCTACCCCAACTATTGGGGTTTCATGAAAACTTACTAACTTGTCAGCCGAGAGTTAGACTTCCCGATTTCTTTAAAGATCTTTTTCTATCTTTTCCATCTACCAAACCATTTAGCGCTCAGAATAATAAATAACAGTGGGTATCCTTCCGAGCTATTCATGGTCGGAAGGTCTTTCCGATCTTTGATGAATCCTTCCATGACTTCAAAAACTTTTTCTTAGGGTCCAAGCCGTAGAGGGCTACCATCCCTTTTTCTTGAGTGATAACCATGAACCCGATTTCCTCTTTATTGGTTGGAGGCCTCCCCTATTGAAAAGTATGGTTTGGAGGATTTGGACGAGGTTGAGGAGGCCATTGTGGGTTTTTTTCGAGAGGCTTGGGGGAAAGGCTCCCCATCTGGATACTAAGAAGTTTCTTTTGGGTTCTCCGAATTTTGTTTGGACCCAACTAGGTAGTTTTTCTTTTTTGTAGTTGTTTCTGAAAATTCCGACTTGTTGTGTTTTCTGATTCGTTAGTTGATTGTTTTTTGTCTTTTCCCTTTTAGAGATGGTGAAAAGTGGCTCTAGTGCTTCCTAACAGAAAGTCTAGGATGCCAAGAGAAGGGCTCCGAGCTGATGCGGCTAGAGTCGGGGCTGCTGGCGTTCCTCTTCCTCCTCCTCATGACTCGGGAACCTCCTCTCGCCCTATCCTGGTATCCTCTGCCTCTGCTTCTCCTCTTCCTCCTCCTATCCCCCTAGTCCGACATCCCTCCGAACCTGAAAAGAAAAAACACAAGACCTCAGAGTCTTGTTCTTCTCCTTCTGGAGAGGCCAACTTTGATGGTCCCAAGTTCGTTCGGAAGCACATCTTTCCTCATAGCCAGATTGCTATGGATGATGCTTTCCTTCGAAATCATCTTCAAATTTTGGTTCAGGGGGGCGTTCAGACTGCTGGAGTCTGCACTGCTCTACTTCATATTGTGGAAGAGCTTCAGGGGAGGATTGTCCTTTATCAAGAAGAGGAGAAGCGACTTCAGGGGGAGGTTGACTGGCTGAAGGAAGAACGGGCCCGGCTTCAGGAAAGGGAGAATAAGCTAATGGCTCAGTGTGCCATGGTGGAGGGTCTGAAGGAGAAGGCGGAGCAGAATTACGTCAGGGTCTTCTTTGAAAATATTGATCTTCAAAGGTAGTTGAAGTCTAATCGGGAAGCTTATTAGGAGTTAGAGGATTTGATTGTGGAGAGCTCGGAGGAGGCTTGGAGGGTGTTCAAGGAACAGATCAGAGTTATTGCTCCTGACTTGGACCTTTCTCCTCTCCATCCTGACAAGATCGTTGTTGATGGAGCTATTATCTCCCCTCCTCGTCCCGAGACAGACTCCGAGCTAAAGACTCGCAGGCAAAGGATTGTTGAGTCTCCTCCTCGTGAGGAGCAGCAGGAGGGATTCCTACTGAGTTCTTCAGAAGCTCCGACTTTCACTATCGAAGAGACCGCTCCGACTCCTCCTGTTGCAGATCCGAGCTCTCTTCCTCTTAACGATTCCGATCCTCCTTCCAATTGATTATAGCTACTTGGGGCCCGGCTTGTGGGCCCCCTTTGAACAATTTATCTTTCTTTATGTTTGTTGTGGTGGTTTCTGACTTTGGCCTTTTGGCCGTTTAACAAAAAATTGTTCTGTTTGACTTGCCCTTTTTGGATAAGGGCTTTTAAGAAATACTTTGCGTGTGCATGCTTTTGTTGTGATTTTCATAAGGTTTTTACGAAAACCTTTTGATTTGTGAAAAACTCTTTTTACTAGGCAGGCTATTTTTGTCTAAGTTAAGATTTTTCGAAGACTTGAAACTGCCTTTGCCTTTTTTAGGGGATTTTTCTTGTCTCTTTTGTGTTCCTCTTGTATTTGATTTTTGCTTATTGAATTATTTTCGTAACTTAGGTTATTCTTGCAATGCATTTTGATTTTCTCGGGTTTACCGACTAGTTAGTCGTTTAAGTTATTGAGATCCCGAGTTATCATGATTGTCTTTGTAATCTCTTTACACCGACTTGTACCTCGTCGTTTTATCCTGCCGACTATTTATTTCAGTCATGGGATTTTCACGCTTTTTTGAGCTTAAATCGATGCGTATCGTATAGTAATGATGATAACAATAGAATTATAGAGAGATAGACAAAAAATATTTATTGTTTGATGGAAGTAACTTTTGACTTTAGCTACTAAGGGATTTTTAAGACTTATTGACCCTTAGCCTCTAATTTGATGCCTCATTAAAACCCTCTTCAAGAAAATCCTTTTTTGGGAAGAAAACCATGAAGTCGGAAAAAAGAGTACGTTAGGGAGTGTTGTTTGCTTCTAACTATAGTATCTCCTCATGTTGCAAGCATGCCACGATCTTGGGAGCTCGGAACCACTCAAGTCGGTTACTTTGTAATATCCTTTTCCTAGGACTTCACTTATCTTATATGGCCCTTTTCCAATTAGCAGCGAGTTTTCTTTCACCCGACTTGTTAACGCTGATGTCATTTCTGATCAGGACCAAGTTGTCTGAGGTGAAGCTTCTTCGAATTACTTTCTTGTTGTATCTGTTTGTCATCCTTTGCTTCAGCGCTACTTCCCTTATCTGGGCTTGTTCTCAGACTTCAGGGAGTAATTCAAGTTCTTCTTTGTGTGCTTGAATGTTGTCGACCTCCAAGTAGAACCTCACCCTTGGACTTTGCTCGTTGATTTCAACTGGTATCATGGCTTCTATACCATAAGCAAGTTGGAAGGGTGTTTCTCCTGTTACAGACTGAGGTGTAATCCGATATGCCCATAGTACTTGAGGGAGTTCTTCCGCCCAGGCTCCCTTTGTATCTTGCAACCTTTTTTTTTAATTCGGCCAGTATAACTTTGTTGGCTGCCTCAGCTTGCCCATTTGCTTGTGGGTGTTTGACCGAGGTGAATTGGTGCTTGATCTTCATGCTGGCTACCAAGTTTTTGAATGTAGAGTCGGTGAACTAAGTACCATTATCAGTGGTGATGGAGTGGGGAATTCCATACCTTGTAATGATATTCTTGTAGAGGAACTTCTGACTTCTCTGTGCTGTGATAGTGGCTAATGGCTCTGCTTCGATCCACTTCGTAAAGTAGTCCACTCCTACTATTAGGTATTTCACTTGTCCAGGAACTTGGGGGAAAGGTCCGACTAGGTCTAACCCCCATTTTGCGAAAGGCCATGGAGAAGTTATACTAATGAGTTCCTCGGGGGGAGCGACATGGAAGTTGGCATGCATTTGGCATAGTTGACACTTCTTTACGAACTCGGTGGCATCTTTCTGCAAGGTCGGCCAATAGAACCCAGCTCGGATGACTTTCCTGACTAGAGACCTTGCTCCGAGATGATTCCCGCAGATACCATTGTGAACCTCCTCTAGGACTTCTGTTGTCTTCGAGGTTGGGACACATTTTAACAATGGTGTGGATATCCCTCTTTTATAGAGGATATTTTTCACCAAGGTGTAGTTCTATGCCTCCCTCCAGATTTCTTGGCCTCTTTTTTCTCTTTGGGTAGGATGTCAAATTTTATGTATTCGAATAGTGGGTTCATCCATCCGAGGTATAATCCAGATACCTCAAGAACATCTTGCTTAGCCTTTGTTTTTGTGACAAAAGGTTCTTGGAGAGTTTTCTGGATAAAGCTTCTATTATTCCCTCTTGGCTTGGTACTTGCTAACTTGGAGAGGGCGTCCGCTCTGCTGTTGAGATTCTGAGTTATGTGTTTGACCTCGGTCTCCGAGAACTGCCTAAGGTACTCCAAGGTTTTGTCCAAATACCTTTTCATATTTGGGTCTTTAGCCTGATACTCCCCATTGATTTGAGAAGTCACCACTTGAGAGTCATTGAAGACCAATACTTTAGTTGCACCAACTTCTTCTACTAGTTTTAATCCAGCAATCAAGGCCTCATATTCTGCTTGATTGTTGGAGGCTGGGAATTCAAATTTCAGGGAGACTTCTATTTCAGTTCCTTCTTGGTTGACTAGTATTATGCCTGTACTGCTTCCGATTTTGTTGGAAGAGCCATCCACATACAGTTCATAATTTGTGGAGGCCTCCTCTTGATCTCCTGCATACTCGGCAACAAAGTCGGTCAGACATTGGGCTCTAATCACCGTCCGAGCCTCGTACTTTAAGTCAAACTCGAATAGCTCTATGGCCCATTGAACCATTATGCCCGCAATGTCTATTTTTTGAAGAATTTGTTTCATGGGCTGGTTCGTTCGAACCCTTACTATATGGGCTTGAAAATAAGGTCGTAGCCTCCGAGACGCCACTATTAAGGCATACGCAAACTTCTCGAGTTTTTGGTACCTTAACTCGGGGGGCTTGTAGAACTTTGCTGGTAAAGTACACTAGATGCTGCCCGACCTCATCTTCCCGTATTAGCGCTGATGCCACAACTTTATTGGCTACAGACAAATACAGGACGAGTTCTTCCCCGACCTTAGGTCGGGTCAGAATTGGAGGTTGGCTTAAAAACCTTTTGAACTCCTGGAAGGCTTCTTCGCATTCAGAAGTCCATTCGAACTGGCATCATTTTTGTAGTAGAGAGAAAAGTGGTAAGGATCTCAGTGATGATCCTGCCAAGAACCTGGAGAGAGCTGCAAGCCAGCCATTCAGCTATTGGGCCTCCCTTAAACAAGTTGGCCTTTTCATTTCTAGGACTACTCTTCCCTTATCGGGGTTGGCTTCAATTCCCCTTTGTGTTAACATAAATCCTAGAAATCTACCAACCTCCACAGCGAAGGTGCACTTTGCGGGATTCAATCTCATCTCGTGTGTCCTTATGGTGTTGAAGACTTGCGAGAGGTCAGTCAAGAGGTTCGTCTCATCCTTGGTTTTTATCAGCATGTCGTCCACATATACTTCGATTAAACTCCCAAGGTGAGGTGCAAGCACCTTATTCATCAACCTTTGATACGTGGCTTCTGCATTCTTTAACCCAAAAGGCCTGACCACATAGCAATAATTTGCTCTAGGCGTGATGAAAGATGTTTTTTCTTGATCCGGCTTGTACATCGAAATTTGATTGTATCCTGAGTACGCATCCATGAATGATAAGTATTGATATCCCGAGATGGAGTCTACTAGGGTATCAATATTTGGGAGTGGATATGGGTCTTTTGGACACGCCTTGTTCAGGTCTGTGTAGTCAACGCACATCCTCCACTTGCCATTCTGTTTCTTGACTAGCGCCACATTTGCCAGCCAAGTTGGATATTTGACCTCTCTGATGAAGCCGACTTCTAGGAGGGCTTGTATCTGCCCTTCGACCACTTGAGCTCGTTCGGGTCTGAGCTTCCACCTTTTTTGTTGAACAGGTCGTGATCCGAGGTATACTGACAGCTTGTGCGCCATGAGCTCGGGTTCTATCCCGGGCATGTCAAAAGCTTTCCAGTCAAAGTGGTCAAAATTTTCTTGTAGGAGCCTTATTAGCTTCTGCCTCAAGTCTTCTCTCAAGTTGGCTCCTATGTTGGTATTCTTTCCGTCCCCGTGCCCAATCTGTACCTCCTCAGTCTTTCCCCAGGGCTATGGTCGCAATTCTTCTTCAGCTCAAATTCCTCCGAGCTCTATGGTATAAACCTCCTTGCCTTTACCTCTCAGGGTTAGGCTTTCATTGTAGTATTTTTTCACTAGTTTCTGATCTCCTCTGATGGTTGTAATTTCCTCGGGTGTTGGAAATTTCATGCACAGATGGGGGGTGAATACCACTGCTCCCAACCGATTAAAGGTTGTTCTGCCTATTAAAGCATTATAGGTTGAAACCATATCAACGACTATGAAGTCGATGCTCAGAGTTTTAGATTTCATTTCCTTTCCAAAAGTTGTATGTAGGGGTATAAATCCTAGTGGTTTTATGGGTGTGTCCCCCAGCCCGTATAGGGTATCAGGGTATGCCCTTAACTCTTTTTCGTCCAATCCCAACTTGTCGAATGTTGGTTTGAACAGGATGTAGGCCGAGCTCCCCTGATCCACTAATGTTCTATGTATATGGGCATTGGCGAGAATCATGGTAATTACCACCGGATCGTCATGTCCAGGGGCAATCCCCTGCCCGTCTTCTTTGGTGAAACAGATTGTTGGAAGGTTAGGTAGCTCGCCCCCGACCTGGTAGACTTCTTTCAAGTGCCTCTTACGAGATGACTTTGTGAGACCTCCTCCAGCGAACTCTCCCGAGATCATATGTATATGTCTCTCCGGGGTCCGTGATGGGTCTCTTCGATCTTCTTCATCTTTCTTTCTTTTCCCATGATTGTCTGACCTCTCCATGAGATATCTATCAAGTCGGCCTTCTCGGGTTAGCTTTCTATCACATTTTTGAGGATGTAATAATCGTTTGTTGAGTGCCAATATATCTTGTGGTATTCTGATGATTGGATTTTTGATGGTTTAGAATCTCACTAATGAAATCTCGTCGAAGTATAGTTTCTAAATCAAGCAATAATCCTTTCATACAAAAGATTGTTTGTCACTAGTACAAACCCCTAAAATTTATAAACCGAAGTATTGAAACCTCGGGTCGTTCTCCCTAGGAATTACAATAAAGTGTCTTGTTATTGGTTATGAGTTATTTTTGGGGTTTTGATAAGAGGCATGAAAGATAAATGACAAGAAAGTAAACTAATAGCTAAAAAGGTCTTGGCAAGGGTTGGTGGTCAAGGATCTCTATCCTAATCACTAACCACAATTATGTTAATTGGCAAGGATTAATCCCATTAAGTCATCCTCTAACTAGTAAAGGAAAGTCAAATGAGCTATATCAATCCTAGTCCATAAGTCCTAACTCTCCACTAATTCAATTAGTGAGAACTAGTGTCAATGGATCCCAATCATCAATTACTTGGACATTAGTAACTCAAGAAATCCTAAGTTACCTTTCCAAGCGAAGAGCATAAAATTCTACTCTAAAATCCAACCAAGCATTTCATCAAACACTTGGAATGCATAAAAGGAAAGCATAGTAAATCAATAACAAGTACAAAATCTAACAACAACTAATTGCAAAGAATTAACAACAACAAATCAAATGAACACAATTATTATGAATTACCTTGAATTGAATGGAAAGAAAATAGAAGAGACAAGAGTAGATCCACAACAAAATATAGAAGCAACATAAAGGAGATTACAACAAAAGAATAGAAGAAGAATGAATGTAACAATAAGGAATTGAAAAGAAAAGTAAAAGAGAGCATGAATTAAAACCTAGATCTAAGAACTAAACCTAATCTTAATCCTAATCCTAGAGAGAAGTGAGAGCTTCTCTCTCTAAAAATTACTTCTAAAACTAATCCTAATGAGTGTGAATGATGCTAAAGTCTAGAATCCCCTCAATCCTTGGTCCTTTAAATGCATTTTGGTGCCAAAGCTAGTTGGGATTGGGCCCCACAACTCTTGAGAATTCGTTGGGTGTGAATTCAGTTAAAAAATCATATTCCAGCACCGACGCGTACGCGCACAGCACGCGTACGCGTCCATGGGGTAATTCGCAAGGTGCGCATAAGTGCCTGGTGCACGCGTGCGTCCATAGGCGAGTTCAATTCTTTGGCTTTTCATGATCTTCTCCACTTTGTATGCTTTCCTCTCACTCCTTTGATCCTTCCCTAGCCCTTTTCAACCTGGAATCACTTAACAAACAAATCAAGGCATCTAGTGGAATCAAAGGTGAATTAAAATTAACTAATTTAAGGTCTAGAAAGCATGTTTTCACACTTAAGCACAAATTGGGAGACAATCATAAAACCATGCTATTTTATTGAATAAATGTGAGTAAAATGTCATAAAATCCCTTAAATTTAACACAAGATAAACCCTACAAATGGGGTTTATCATATTCGCAGTATTTGCTACGACTCCCCCTTTTCTTATTCTTGATGGGCCTAGGGGGAGGTAGCTTTTCAGTATGGAAAATTTCCCTGTAGATGTTGACTAGGGAAACTCGTAGAGAAGTATAAGAGTGATATCTTCTGGACCTTTCAGGACCGACTTCTTCTTTTTTCTTGGGCTCTCTCTCAATCTCCTTTGCTGAGTGAGAGTGCCCAGGTCACCAGCTTGGCTCTCATAGCCTGGCGTTTTTCTCCATGTTGATGTACTTTTTAGCTCTTTCCCGTACATCCCTCAAAGAAGTCGGATGCCTTTTGGAGATGGACTGGGAGAAAGGGCCTTCTCGAAGTCCATTTACTAGGCCCATGATCACTGCTTCTGTAGGCAGGTCTTGAATTTCTATGCACGCCTTATTGAACCTTTCCATGTAGTCCCTCAAAGGTTCTCCGACCTCCTGCTTTACTCCTAGGAGACTTAGTGCATGCTTGACTTTATCCTTTTGGATTGAGAATTGCGTGAGAAACTTACGGAAGAGGTCGTCGAAACTGGTAACCGACCTTGTGGGGAGGTTATCAAACCACTTCATCGCTGCCTTTGTCAGAGTTGTCGGAAAAGGCTTTGTAGTGAGTAGGGGTGGAAACAGGCCAGATCAGGCCAGGTTTTGCTCTTAATAGGCCTGACCTGTCATACAGTTGATTGGCCTGAGCCTGGCCTGCAGCATGTTATAGGCTCTTTATAAATTACTAGGCCTGGCCTATTATTCAGCCTGGCCTGGCCTGAAGCCTGTTAAAAGGCCTGATAATTTTTTTTACAAAAATAAAAATATTATTTAAAAAATTTATTTTTTAATAAAAGTAGTTATATGTAATGTGTCATATATTTAATATTTATAAAAAATTTTAAACTTTTAACGTATTTAAAATATACAAAAATATTTATAATAAAATATAATAAATTTAAAATATCTCATAATTTTATTAATAATAAAAAATTATTTATATATTTAATTATATTTTAACAGGCACAGGCAGGCCTGACAGGCCTATAAGGCTAATTAGTAAGTCTGGGCCTGGCCTATTAATGTATTAAGGCTTTTAAAAGAGCCTAGGCCTGTACCTATTTTATAACAGGCCAGGCCAGGTCAGGCCAAACACAGGCCAGGCTGCAGGCCCCTGGCAGGCCGCCTGACCTTTTTCCACCCCTAGTAGTGAGTAGCATCAGAAGCGTCGGCTAAGTACATCCGACTTTTAAAATTGCTCAGATGGTGCTTTGGGTCTGTAGTTCCGTCATAGAGATCCATGTCAGGGCTTTTGAAGTTCCTTGAAAATTTTGCCCTCATGATGTCTTCAACGAGCGGATTCTCTCCCCCCAAAGGGGAATCTTCTCTGTCGCTGCAAGAACTCATGCCTCGGAGGTTAGCTTCTAACCTTAAGAGCTTTTGCTCAAATTCATTTCGTCGTTCAGCCTCTCTCCTTAAGTTTCTCTCCGCCTCTCGCTGTCGCTCCAGTTCTTGTTCCAATTACATAAGCCGTCCTTGGTGGCCATGGAACAATCCCATGAGATCGGCAGCGTGAGGTTGTCTCTTGTTTCCTGATTTGTGCACCTCAGAGGGGATTCCCCTGGGGTCTTTTGCACCAAAGGGACCTTCGCGGTGTTGACCCCCTGCTCCTTGCAAGGATATTATAGCTCAATCATTGTTGACAACATCTTTCTGCTCTTGCTCGGACTCTAATGCAGTGTGTTCGTCTTCATTCTGGTCGTCTACCATTATCGGATGATCTCGCAGGTCCCTGGCAACGGCACCAATATTATGTGGGTAACCTGAGATCGGTAGATTGGGCTTGGAGGATAAGCCCAAACGTCAATGGAAGGTGGTCTCCGACTTGGTTCACGTCTGGGAGCCCCCGTCCGAGTTGTATATGTGAAAGAATGGGGGGTGGTACCTGCAAAGATACTCCGATGCCTAAGTCAGCAAGGGGTTAAGTAGGTTTAGAATATATTGGAACTTAAAGATTCCTGAAGGGTGTCAGTGTATTTATAATGGTGATCCAATAACGACCGTTGGAATAGTTCCACTTCTGAAGGTGGATATCCGCCCCTTTATCTTTGGGTGGTTGGGATGTCACTTCTGAAAGTGGGCTGAGAGATTTTAGGGGCAGTTACTTATTTAAAATAAGTGTTATCTACCAAATCATGATTAGTCCGACTTCTTTGGAGTAGAGTCTATGCCGAGCCCGACCTCTTTAGATAAGGTCGGGTGGGTGAAGGCCAAATCTTTGGATTGGGTTTTTATGGCTTATCTTGGACCTGGGTCATACTGTTGGGTCAGGGTAGGAATAGTAACCAAATTTATATATTTTTTAAAACATATTTAGTTAACGTCCAATTGAATATGTGATGTGTTATATATACTATCAATTAATATTTTACATAATCAATTTTTGACGAAAGTTATGAGTGGAGTAGCTGAATGACAGATATGATTAATTCGTAATTTTTTAAAGACTAATTTGATTGAAAAAATCTTTTAGTGACGAATTTGAAGAATGCCTTATCTCTTTCAAACTAATTTGACTATTAACCCTTGTCAAAATGGCACCGAAGGTTTATATTGCTCATAAAAATAAATCTTCAAAGATGTTAACTATACATAAATCTTTGAAAGATTTAAAAACATGACAAAAACTATTTTAAATATTAAATATATATTTAAAAAAATAATTTTAGGGATAAATTTTTTTATAAGGAAATAGAACAAGAAAACCAAGAAACCAAACTACTTGCTTTTTGACGGTAATATAAATTAACTTGTATCAGTTATAAATTATAACAACTACTATATATATGAGTCATATGTCCATTGTGGTTTACACAAAACAATTACAATAAGCATTTACAATTCAATTTTAATTTCTCAATTAATCTCTATCTTGATTTTTTCATGATATGAAGAGTTGAGGTTCGGATCTCATAGGATCTATTGTTCCAATTAATACTACTACACATTCTTCTACTCCTACCATGCCTCTTCTTGACAAATTAGATGAAAAATCATTCAAGATTTAGCAACATCTTGCTCTTCACATCATTAGTGGCAATTAACTCAGTGATCACCTTCTCAAGGACCAGGTTCCAGCAAGATTCGATTCTGATACTACAAAATTAGCAGGAACAGAATCAGCAACATACAAATTTTCGACTACAAAATACCGCTTTCTTATATCATGGCTCCTTCAAACAATGGATATCTCATTCAGAAACAAGATGTTGGACTGCAAATTTGCATATCAAGTATGGGATCGAATTCAAGATTATTTCTCTAAATCAACAAAAGCCACAATCAAACAACTTAAAGCAGAACTCAAAAATATCAAAAAGTAAGGAATAACCGTCTCTGACTATCTCAAACGCATCTGATCAATTGTTGATTCTTTGGCTGCATTGGATCATCCACTCTCTCTTAAAGATCATGTCGAAACCATTACTGAAGGTCTTGATGAGGATTATGCAATGTACATTTTCTTAATCGCACCTACGCTTGAGTCTTTGTCTCTGATTGAGGTAGAAACCTTGCTTCTTAGGCATGAAACCATGCTTGCACGATTCTGAAAAACTCAATTATCCCTTCCCCAAGCCAATTTTACACAAGCCACTTCTCAATTTTCACGAGGCACTGCAAGAGGTTTTAATTGTGGCAGAGTAAGGGGCGGACGATTCTCTCGCGGGGGCCAAGGTTCTTTTCAACAAAATCGTCCTCAATGCCAAGTGTGTGGCAAATTTAGCCACATTGCCATTTCTTGTTTCCACAGATATGATCCAAGTTATCAACAGTTACCTCTAGTTTCTAATGCCCCCAATTCTGCATCATCATCTATGCCAGCTCCACCACCTCCATCTTATCATAACCCTCGGGCTTATCTTGCTACACCATATACTCTCTCTGAGGCTTCATGGTTTTTAGATACTAGTGCCTCTCTCATCACGTCATACATGATCCATCCAGCTTTCTTGACAAATTATGTTAGGTAATGGGTCAGGTACGTGTATTACTCATATTGGCAATGCAAATCTTTAACTCTTGATAATCATAAACAATTTGTTTTGAATAATTTACTTGTTGCACCAGATATAGCTCGTAATCTTGTAAGTGTGCAGAAATTCACTACTGACAATGCATGCTTTTTTGAGTTTGATGTTGATTTTTCCTGTGTCAAATATCAGGCAACCAAACAGATTCTTCTTCGAGGTGCTCCTAAAGCTGGAATTTATGAATTTGAAAATGTAGCTCTTCATAATTCAAGATCAACCACTAGTACTGCACCAAAAGCTTTTCATGCTAATATTGATAATTACTCGCTCTGGCACTCTAAACTAGGACACACAGCACCTAAAACTGTTGTTACTGTACTAAGAACTTGCAATATTCTATTTACTCTTCCATCTTCTAACTCTCTTGTAAAGATTGTTGCTTAGCAAAAATGCATCATGTGTCTTTTACTCTTGATTCCTATCAGTTTCATGCTCCTTTGGACATGATTTATAGTGATGTTTGGGGACCAGCCCCTATTCTTTCTTTTCATGGTTTTAGCTATCATGTTGTGTTTATTGATGCCTACACTCGCTATACATGTATCTATATGCTGCATTCTAAGTCATAGGTTTTTGCTGCATTTGTTCAATTTAAATGTCTAATGGAGAATTTTACAGGTTTAAAAATTAAAGCATTTCATAGTGATAATGGAAGGAAATATCTTTCTTCTGCATTCACTGATTACCTATCATCTAATGGCGTTGCTCATAGATTTTCTTGCCCATATACACCACAACAAAATGGTCGGGCTGAGCGCAAACATCGCCATATCACAGAAACTAGTTTGGCAATGCTTGCTTCAGCATCACTACCTTTAAAGTATTGGGATGATGCTTTTCTATCTGTCACTTATATCATTAATCGATTACCATCTTCCAATATGTCTAATAAGTTCCCTTCTGAATTGTTGCATCACAAATTGCTTGATTATTCTTTCTTAAAAGTTTTCGGTTGTGCTTGCTATTCTTCATTTAAACCTTATACACATAATAAATTAGAATTTAAATCTCAACAATGTGTGTTCTTAGGTTATGCTCCAAATCATAAGAGCTATAAGTGTATGGAGGCTATTGGTAAGATCTTTATTAGTAGACAAGTTTTGTTTGATGAGTTTATATTTTCTTATTCTTCTATATTTGGCCACAATATTGTCTCACCTACCAAAATTCAATATCCTCATACTATTTTGCCAATTCCCCCTCTTTTGTTACTGATACTCCTCACCATGCCACTTCCACTGATTCTTCTAATTCTTCCCTTTCAAGTTCTGCTTCACCAACCCCATCTCTTCCATTGCCATCCACTTCTTCCTTACATATACATGGGACCCACTCTTTAGAGCCTTCTTCTCTTAATGCACAACCTATATCTCAACATTCTACACCTATACCAATTTCTGGTACTCCGGTTCAGCTTCCTCATCCCCCAAAACCAAATTCTCATCCTATGCAAACTCGGTCAAAGAGTGGTATCTCTAAGCCTAAATTAAATTCTACTATTGTTAATACTTCATCATTTATTGATTATTATGAAAATGTTCTAAAATTGTTACTATTGCCTTAAAATTTGAACATTGGACGAATGCCATGAAAGAAGAATTGCATGCTCTTTCCAAAAATCAAACATGGACTTTAGTTGTTCCACCCCCAACCAGTAAAATCATTGGTTGTAGATGGGTGTATGCCATTAAATGACATCCAGATGGTCGGAACTTGAAATATAAAGCAAGGATTATTGCTAAAGGCAACCATCAAATCAAAGGAATCGATTTTAATCAGGGTTTACACTTGTCATTAAGCCTGCGACTATAAGAGTAATTCTGACTTTGGCACTAACTCACAAATAGATAATTCAACAGTTTGATTTTAACAATGCATTCTTAAATGGCGATTTATCAGAGTTGGTTTATATGCAACAACCTCCGGGTTTTGAAACTTCCAACTCTGGTCAAGTCTGCAAATTAAATCAAGCTCTATATGGCTTGAGACAGGCCCCTTGGGCCTGGTTTTGTAATTAGCAGCTACCCTATCCACATTTGGCTTCACCAACACCAGGTCTGACCCTTCTCTCTTCATTCACTACTTTGGTAAGCTTGTCATTTATCTCTTAGTTTATGTTGATTATATCTTGATTACGGGTAATGGTCCCACTGCTATTTCCCATTTGATTTTCCAACTTCATACTATTTTTTCGTTAAAAGACCTTGGTGAATTCTCTTACTTTCTTGGTATTGAAGCCCATAAATTGTCATCTGGTTCTTATCATCTCTCTCAATGTAAGTATATTAATGATCTTCTTGACAAAGATAATATGAAGGGATGTAAATCAGTCCCTACTCCAACGATCACAACTCTAAAATTTACTGCATCTGCTGGTAAACCATTTGATAATCCATCTCTTTATAGATCAATTGTTGGTTCTCTTCAATATGCTACATTTACTATACCAGACATTGCATTTTCTGTAAATAAGGTTAGTTAATACATGCATAATTCATCTATTATACATTGGCAGTGTGTCAAATGAATTCTCAGGTATCTTGTTGGAACAACTCATCATGGTTTGATATTTCATCCTAGCACTAATCTTCGACTCTACGCTTTCACAGATTCGTATTGGGGCTTTGATCTTGATGATAGACGCAGCAGCACTTGTGGCTATTGTGTATATTTTGAAGACAACCTTGTATCTTGGTCTAGTAGGAAGCAAGGAGTTGTTAGTCGATCCAGTGCTGAGGCAGAATATCGAGGCTTAGCAGCAGTTGATTCAGAACTCATTTGGCTCGAAAACTTACTCATTGAGTTGCACATTCCAATAACCATTCTTCCAACACTTTTTTGTGATAACATTAGTGCTGTTTTACTTGCTTCCAATCCTATACTACATCACAAAACTAAACATTTTGAATTAAACCTCCACTATGTCAGAGACCGGGTCAATAGCAACAGACTTCACATAGTGCACATTTCTACTTTGGATCAGATTGCGGATCTGTTCACCAAACCTTTGTCCCTGGCTGGTTTTGATCGGTTTCGACTCAAACTCAAGGTTATTCCTCGAACACCCATGAGTTTGCAGGGGCTAATAAGAGAATATAGTAAGAAAACCAAGAAACCAAGCTACTTGCTTTTTGACAGCAAGATAAATTAACTTGTATCAGTTGTAACAACTTTTATATATATAGCAGTCATATGTCCATTGTGGTTTACACAAAACAATTACAATAAGCATTTACAATTCAATTTCAATTTTTCAATTTATCTCTATCTTGATTCTTTCAATTTTAATGTAAATGTTGGCAATCATTATTAAAAAAAATAAAAAAATTTCATCTTTAAAATTTGATCATTTTTTATCAAATAAATTTTATTAAAAAATTTTTTATTGTGAATTATCACATTTATTTAAAAAATAAAAAGAAAAATCTTGAAATGAAATTTTGTTCTAAATTTTTGTGGCACATTCTAAATATTTATTCAAATATTAATACAAAAATTTAGATCTAATGGATAAATCGTTTACTAAATATAAAAATTCTTTTATTACTTAAAAAAATAATATTTATTAATTCTTTTTATCGAATTTTCAAATCATTGAAAGATGATTTCGGCTAAATCTTTCAAGTATTGAATCGGTAATTAACCCCATTTTATAATACTGTATTACAATGGAGAACAAATTATTAAAAGAATACAAAGTATAATGTTATCTTTTTTTTGCTATAAATATCTCTCCTTCATTTGAGACAGATACAAGCATTTCTTCAACTTACTTTCACCTTCTTTTCACTTTTATTATTTCATGTGTAATTTTTTTTTTTTTTTTTGAGTTCAGATTTATGTTTTATCTTGTGTGTTTGTTTCGTAATTTTTTTATATTTACATTTTAAGAAAAAAATTTAAACATAAATGTTGTAAGTATTATTGGCTTAATATATTTAACGAGTCTGTTATAAATTATGACGATGAAAATATAATTTTTAAATGTAAAAATTCAATCTTTTTAAATATTCTTAAAACCATTTCATTCGAAGGATTGAAAGTAATTCTTGTTCATCATATGGTTTCATGGTAGAGATAAATAATGGTTGTGGTGTTGCTTTTCCACAGTGTTGCTATTGCTGTGATCAGGGACGTTGCCAAGAAGAAAAGTGTTAGGGCCTAGGGGTAATCAATGTGTTCTTTTAGTTGATTAACCAATTGTTTTCTTATCTCCTGTTTTATTTGGACTAATTGTAACCTCATTTATTTGGCCCCCTCTTCAGTCAAGTAACGAGAAAAATTCCTTATTCGGGCAACTAGACACAATGTAATGTTCCTTATAATGATAGTGGTGATTTATAACTGTAATGTTCAAGCATTCTATTCCAGTATTCCCCATTGGGGCAAGTGTAAAGAAGGAACCCCGAACAACTATACACAAGTTCCAATATTATTTGTAATCAATCTTCTACACTTTGAAAGAAATAGCTGCCCAGTATGCTGCTCCAAAATATCATAAACTACATAATATCCTAATCCTGCTGTTTTTCTGGTTCACCATGTAAACTAGAAGCAGGCAATTACACAAGGCTTCAGATCATGAGGAAAAAAAGGGAAAAAACCAACCAGGCAAAGGTCAATTACGAAAGAAATTTACATACACTCTATCTTAGTCTTCATCAAAAATCCTTGGCAAAGAGAAATCATCACCTTTATTTTCTTCAGCAATTTAGGAAGAATAACAAAATCAGCGGCTCTTGAATGACTGCAAAAGAAAAAGAGAAAGTTAGATCATTAGCAAACTGGTGCTAGTGCATAATATAATATGTGATGGATTGCATACATCTTCCATATTTTTCGAGATGTCCTTGATCTGCTCCGCTAACTCTTGCCTTTTCTGAACAGCTGCAGAAAAAATAGTGCAAATTAAGCTAATTTGTTGGCAGAGGGCGAATAATTATTATTTTATAATAACTTTGCTGTTACCTTGTTTCGAAATATTTTCAATTTGCTTTGATGTCCTTACCGCAAACCTCTGAAATGCAGGGCTGAAAACGAACCACGATCAAAGATTCACATGAGAACATATAGAAAAGAGGCTAACAAGAACTATATACTTCAAAACCACAAATATAATTGCTGGAAACATCACTCCAGCACAATCATTTCAAGTGTACACAAATCATCTTCGGCATCAATATTGATATATTTACTTTAGCTGTCTACTGATAAGTATCTCCAGAGAATGTTTTTAACTTCACTAATCAGTCTAAAGTCTTAACCATATTTTTTTGGGACCTGAAAAAAGTAAGCAAATCTGAGAGGGTATGCACCAGCGATACATAGCTGGATGATCCCAAGGGTCAAGGGACATTTCCAGTTCAGGCACATAAAACAGTTGGTTGTCTACAAAATTTGGATTCCTTTTTATTTTTCCGTATTCTTTTCCAATTCAATTCATCCAAAGCAGAAGAGTTTTAAAAGATAAAACAATCCTAGAACAAATATGGCTTTCCTTCTCTGCTCAAATCACATTAATATGATTCATACACAACAATAAGAAGCATAGGCAAAACAACCCGTATCACCTATCACCTATAAACCTATTGTCACCGGTATATAGATGGTTAAATGGCTTTAATTTGAATTCAATGGTAGCAATTAGCACTGCAGTTTTCCGACAGGGTGATAATTATAACACAAGGATAGCTGCCACCATAACCATAAACATAATCTAATATCATATGTATTAAAATATCTCAAACTCCTTAAAATTTTCCAGTGGAATAAACATGCTCCCACAGAGACAACAAAAACTCAGGAATTTGAGGTTCAATCTTGCTTCAATGGAACGAGCCAATTAGGAACCAGATTTGTCCCACCGGCCAGAGAAAGAAGCTTACAACTTACAACCTCATAAATCAAAAACAAATTCCTTCAACAAAAAAAGGAATACTAAAAATCATTTTTTAGAAAAAAGTGGCTGTACTTCTTTTACCTGTTGGCAAGACCATTGACAACAACCTCATTCACAACGTATGAAATAACTCTGTGCATAAAATTCCCACCGGCCATTTTTGTCGGTCAGCTTCAAACTGCAATCGATCGAAACAAAACAATAACCCCCAAATATAAAGCAAAACCATTTTTAAGCATCATAAATTAAACTACATGTTATCGATTATCCCTAACTTTGCTAGGGTTTGAGAAGGGAAATCGGTATCTGAAAGGAGAAAACTAGGGTTTAGAAGGCACAAACCTTGATGCGAAGATGGATTGGTGCGGGAGACGGAGAAGGGAGAAAAGAAGAGTCTAGAAATAGATTATGCAACTGGCGCCTAATTAAACCGAGTTTTATATAGTAAGGTTTTGAAAACCGAACCGAACATCAAGCCGTTAAACCACCAACTAAGAAATTTAACAGACAAGCCGATTTAATTACGGTTTTGAGGAGAGGTGACCTTTAAAGTAGGATAAGCACGGATCAATTTGATTCGGATTCAAGATAAAATTAGAATTAAATAATTGGTTCAATTTGATTTGAATTTGTATTTTTTGTGTATGTACTCGAACCAAACAAATTTGATTAAGAACAAATTAATTCGGTTCGAATAATTAGGTACCCGATGACTTTGAAATCTATTTTCTATTTTATTATATAAAAATCGAATTTCTACACTTAATGATGAAACTGACGTAACATGAGTGTTTCCCAATTTATTTTATTTAATTTTGTAAAACAAATCAATTATAACTAATTAATGATATCAATTAATTAATTTGATTAGACATTCAAATTTCACAATTAATTATACCAATTAATTAATTTAATTAATTATATTAATTATTCGATTTGATTGGAGTAAATATTAAATTATTTTAGTAAATAATAAATATGATAACAAAATACATGAATTAATTTAATTAATTTTTTTTTATGTCATCTATTTATACAAAATCATAATGTGTTTTTTACTCATTCCTTCTCTTTTCTCTCTTTCTTTCTCTTTCTCTTGTGTTTAGGGTATAATTTTTGTAATTTATTTAATTTTTATTTCTTTTATCACTACTTATCAAGGTTCTAAAAATCGGATCGGTTATCAAACCACTTTAATTATTGGTTTACTGATTTATTGGTCCAACCAGTCCAACCAATGGTTCAACTGAAAAAACCGTTTTAAAACAGCAACGCGTGATGGAGAGGGAAGATTGTTGGCTAGTTGTCCATAGCTGATTCCAAAATCAGAACCACTTGTCTGTATAAAACTATAAATGTCTCTTAGGAAAACACAGTTTTGAAATATCAGAAAAATAAAATGCTTAAATTCCTATGCTGAATAAGAAGAATAAGTACACAACCAAATTGATAGAATCAAAAAACTAAAATGAATAATATATAAATCAATTAATGGTTTTTGATTCCTCTGAGGATGCAATGTAGTTTCTCTTTCATTCGATGAAGCTAAGAAGGAATAACATTCTGATCACTAAACAACTAGACTAGAATGTTCCATTAGCAAGAAAACATAGACAGAAACAGAATAAGATTACTCCAGATAACAAAATCAGTTTTTTTCATCAACTTTGTGTGGAATCAAAGCAGAAGTATACAAGTTACACACCAGAAATAGTGAGAAGCAGCATAAGCAGTTTGAAGTAGGAGGAATAATAACACATATACAAATATGCATTGAAAAAGTACAAAATTTCAATAAACATTACCAAACAGAGGCAAGAAAGAACAATCATCATTCAGCAACAAACATTACAAACAGTAACAAGTAATCACACTATTACCAAATTCAAAAAGAATGAAAGCCAGATAACCCCAATCATAAACACCATTACCAAATTAAATAAAAAATAACCAAAAATCACCTTGCAAATCAAAAACTCAATCTCTTGAACTCAATAATTACATCAGTTATCCAACTAAATAATTGCATCACAGTTATTATAAACTGATTTCAAAGCCTAGAATCAGAGTGAAATTAAAAACATGAAGCATATAATAAATCAAAAGATCACCAATTGCAAATTTTTTAATAAGAACAGAAGTTAAGAACAATGAAAAATGAAAAATGAAAAAAGATTCAACAGTTTTCAACCCAATTTTAATAAAGCTCATCACAATGATTAACAACAACAAAAAGTACTGAAGGAACAGTGAATCAGTAACACGCAGTGCAAATTTAAAATTTAAAAGTTATCAATTTAAAATTTATCATCAAATACAATCAGTGAGCAAAAACCAATCAACCAAGCACTGAATGAGTATTCTGTTCTGATTCTGTGACTGGGAAGCAACAAATTCAAGTTACAGCAACAAATTTAACAAATCCAAGTAAAGTTCCGATTTACACCAACATTTAAATTAGCAACGAGGCAAATTTGATTAGCAATTCAGCAACATGCAAAAATACAGGGAGAAGGGAAATCTAAAAAGAGAGAACAGGGAAGCGATGGTGCAGGGACTCACCAACGGTCGACGGCGAGTCGGCGACCACCCCACGGAAGGCGACGAAGCAAGAGACAACCCAACGAGTTGCTTCTGCCGCCGGCGACGAGACAGACGAACCACGAGATGCCAGTGACTGAGACGAGACTCGAGTCAGACTGGGAGGCAGAATCGAGCAGAGACAACCACGGACGACGAGCAGCAACCAACACGCACAGCTCGAGCAATCACTGGCGAAGGGAGGCGCGAGCAGCCGAGCACAGAGGAGAACGGCGAGATGCGAGCACCTGACGTGGAGGATCCGGCGAGAGGCCCGAGAGCACGAAGACGGAAGTTCTTGAGTGCGATGGACGGCGGCAGCAGTCTCTCACTCCGACAGACGGCGACAACTATGGGTGGAGGCTAGGATTTGCTTTCTTTGGTGGAAGGTTTGCTGAAGGAAGGAATTGGAGAAGGGGAAATGGGGATAACGCGTGAAACTTTTTCCCTTTCAAGGTAGGAAACGAGGTCGTTTTCTGTAAACCGGCTGGGGTCCGATTTGGTCCGACCTGCCGATAACCGACCGGTTCAGTGGTTCTTGAGCGGTTTTTTATTTTACGGTTTTATACACCGAATTGGACCATTTTTTACCAGTTCTCGATTGAATCGATTCGGCCAGCCAATCCAGTCCCATTTTCAGAACATTGCTATTTATACATTTCATTTTTCTTATATTTTTTAAATATTTTTGTCTATTTTAGTTGTTCATTATTAGGCACATATTTTTTTCTTCTAACTTTTGATTAACAAAAGATATGGGTCTTCTTTGCAGTATTTTTAAATAATCTTATTATAATTTTGTTTTTTAATATTCTCTTTTATCATGTATATTTTATGTGCTTAAGGAGCTGACTTAAAGTTATAATATGATATATAAAATTATAGTATAATTTACAGTATGCTAAAATATTAGGACATTATCATATAGATATTTTTAAATTTGTTCATTAAATTCAATCATACAGAATCTTAAAAATTATGTAATTATGTAATTATTTATTTTTTTATATAATTATTGTATTGGTCATTTACATTAATGAGACTATTTTTATTATTAATATTTATAAATATACTATTATCTATATAATTAATTAAATCATCTTATTCATTTAAATTTAATTCTATTGAATTAATTATTCAAAGTTTTATCGTTATTTCTATTTTTAAAGAATTTTTTTAATATTATTTAACAATTATAATAACATGATAATAGTTAAAAAGGGATAGAATAAAAAATTTTTAATATAAAAATAGGGCAAAAAAAATAAATTTATTTAATAACTTTTTCAGAATATATATGTTTCTTCTTTATAGATAATTATTGTAAGGTATCAAAAACTCTAACAATTATTAAGAATAAATGATCGTTACGAAAACAATGCTAGTAAATGATATACAAATAAATCATACCAAACATAACCTACAACTTAAAAGGATTACTTATGAAAAAATATAATTTATAACATTTATTTCTTTTTTACTATTTATTTTAAAAAAATCTTAATTACTTATCGATCTTTATTTTTTCAATTTATGATAAAATTCTACTTGTGATGCTAATTCTTCTAATGATGTAAATGCAGATAATTATATTTTTATTTTTTGATATAATCGATATATTATTAACAATAAATAGTAATTAACCCTTCATATTTTTAATCAAAATATTTTGACGATAGTTTTTATTTATTGATGTTAATGGTTAATTGTTTCTTTAAAATAAAAATGCATTATAATTTTAGGTTATTTTATAATTAAAAATAATGCTTGATTAAGTTTTTTTAAAAAAATTATATTATGATTTTAGGTAATTTTACTATACAGAATTAATGTTCATAATACTAAATTACTCTAAATTATCTATTTTCTATGGTTAGTAGTTAATTCCAAATTGAAAAGATTTTGTTGAATTGTTGAATAGTTCAAGTATAATTGAGGTAGTTAATTTAGTTTATTTGTTTATTAACATTTCCAAATTAATGTTCTACTTTCAAGACAAATACTATTTTTTTCACTGTATTTTTCAATTCGGTAGGTCGATAACTAATCTTTCACGGATTGAAACTCCATTTATTAAGGGTCTGCCGTTAGCCAATGAGTTGTTACATACACATGTCGGAATTTGAAACTCTAATACTTACTTAGATAGACGAGTGAAATGACCACTCAATCAATCTAAATCAGTTAAAACAAATACTAATTATTTTTAATATTTTTAATATTAAAAATAATTAAATTTTGATTTTAATTATAACTTTGTAAAATATTTATAGTAATAATTATTATATATATCTTTTATTTAATTTCTTTTAATAAAAAAATTATATATTTTTATTAATTATTCCGTACAGTGTACGAGAATATACACTAGTTTATAAAAAAACCAAATTTTTATCTTAAAAATTCAACAATAACATCAATAGAAATAATCCAAATATGTTAAACACCAAATACATTAAAAGCTAAACTCATTAAAATCTAAACATATTAATAGTAAATAATATTTGTCTAATAGAAATACACATTTTTAATTAAACACTAATTTTTTTATTTAATTATATATTATCGGATTTACGAGTTAGTTCCTGTTCTACACCTCCAGAACTAATACCCGAACTAATTACTAACGAAGGCTATTGATTTAGTTCAGATTAAACTCGATTATCCGTTAGTTTCATAACCAATTTAATTAATTCAATTTGAGTTCGAACAAGTAATTGAATATCTGATTAATAAACCCATCAAGTGATAAATTTAATGATTCAATTATCCAATTAGAATTGTATCATAGTTACAATTTAATGAAATATAAAATAAATTTATTAAAAATATAATATATAATTTTAAATATTTAAATTTAATAATTTATAGATTAATATAAAATTTAAAATTTTACAATTTCATCCAAAAAATTGTCTAAAATTTACAATTAAAAAAGTTGGCCAATTGTCACGGCCTTGGACACACTCCAACGCTACCGTGCCGGCACTCGGACTTACTCAACCTCTTGAGCTAAGACCAAGTCAGCCTAACCCTCAATACTTAGCAAGAAATCTAAGAATACAAGAGAACACAAGAGAAAGGAAGCTTTGGTGGAAAGAACACTTTATTTACTCAAGTGTTGGTTACAAATGATTCACACACCCTCACACTAACTCTTACCTCCTATTTATAGTCATCCACCTCCTCAATGGATGGTTAGGATTAAATCTAATCAACGGTCCAGATTAATCATCCAGAACCTTCTTTACAAATATCTATCCTACCACAACTCTCTAAATGTTTCTAGATTATTCCATACCACTCTTTATACTTCTATATACATCTACACTCTTCTAGAATATTCCGTGATCTTCTAAAGTCTTCTAGAACCTTCTAGAGTATTCCAGAACCTTCTAGGACATTCTAGAACGTTCCGGAACCATCTAGAGTATTCTCAAACACTCCAGAAAACTATACAAACACTGTTAAATATAACCTTCTAAAATTTTCTGTGATATTCTCCCCCACCTAATGCGCAGACGTCCTCGTCGCGTTCTGTTCATGATAGTGCTCTAGGTGTTCTTGGAATTGCCACAGATCTTCACAAGTTTTCCAGCTTGCTTCGGGTATCGGGAGTCCTCTCCACTTGATCAAGTATTGGATACTTGGTGGTACTCCTCTTCATTGCACAACGTGATTAGCTAAGATCTCTTCGATTTCTTTATCAAAGGACCAAATCACCACGAGCGGAGCACGACTCGAGTTACCTCTACTCAGTTCATCTTAGTCTTCATGATATGGTTTCAGCATACTTACATGGAAGACCGGGTGGATCTTCATAGAGGGAGGGAGTTGTACTTTGTAAGCAACCTCCCCAACACGTCCAATGATCTCAAATGGCCCTTCGTATTTGCGGATTAACCCTTATGAACCTTGCGAAAGGCTTTGAATCGTTGTGGAAGAAGTTTGATCATTACCTTGTCTCCCACTTGATAGCTTGCATGCCTCCTCTTCTTATCTGCCAATTTCTTCATCCTCTTTGCAGCTTTGTCGAGGTAAGAACGAGTGACATCTGCTTGTTCTTCCCA
>NC_029775.3:94380705-94383603 GCF_000817695.3 Arachis duranensis | reverse complement strand
TAAAATTTATTTATTAAAAATAATGTAATATTTATATTAATTAAATCATGATTAAAAAAGTGAAAAAGTTTCTCAAACATCGTTATACACGCCTTAGAAATGTTTTAAATTGATTGAGTGTGAGAATTCTTTTGTAGGTCCACCATGGTAGACCCATAGTGATGAAAACATTCTAAAGCCAAGGGGTTGCCTCTTAGTTGACTTGAGTCAACACGGTCAGACCAATATATTTGAAACTCTATCTTCTGATGATCTCATAAAAAAGCAGCCACTAATGCTGAAAAGTGAAAACCAAACTGCAAATGTTAAAATATTACAAAAACAAATGTCATATACAATAAACTAAATAATCCGAACAATAATAATGTTAATAATTAATTAAGCAATAAGCTAGTGGTTCATGAACACAACCAACAACCAATCTTCCCTAGCACAGAACGGTGCCTATACAACAAAACATGTCTTTAAAATAAAACATGTTGGCTTTATATTATACTACGTACTATCTCATCACTTTCCTATAGTTATAATCATTTGATGAACAAGACACCAAAAAAAAAAAAAAATCATTTCATGAAAAATAATATATAGTATTTTCTGGAAGTGACATAAACACGTATAAGAGGCATGAACTTAATATTTTATTTTTCTCCATAATCATGGTTCGTGCTGTTTAGTAATAAATAATTATGAATCTATGACCATTTAGAATAATGGATGATAATAATTAAATAATTACTATTTAATTTAGATTTAGATACGCACTAGGCTTCCACGCTCTTTCCTTAGTGAAGCACATGGAGCTTGCGTGGAATATTAATATTAACACAAGTTCTGTGAAAGATAGAGTAAGGCCACAACATGTTACCAAACCAAAAATGCAAAAAGCAAACCTAGTCATCACGGTAACATTAATACAGCACGTAGTATAACATGACTTTTCAACTTAGATTGTTCAAAATTAAATATACCATGTTATTGGAATTTGGATCTTCTCGTGGCACGATTAGATTTTGTGGTTAAAACTAGAGCAGAAAATTGCGTGTGTTGTAGGATTGTCGAAAACATGCATGGTCCCCATAATAAGATATTGACTTCTTTTCCTAGTGTGAAATACGGTTTTGACCATGGAGCTTGAAAGAATATTTGATTAAAAAAAAATTTGAGGTCCAACAAGAAATCTCATACTTATAAAATAGGACATTAAAAAGAAAAATTACAGCTATTAAGTTGTGGGTGCAATTATATTATGCATAGTTAATAATATTTAGGAGATAATAAAAAAATCAATCTAAATAATTTAAAATTATATTATTTAGTATTTATTAATTATGATTAAAATGACTGTATAATTTTTTATATAATAAATATATAGTTATAAATATTATATAACTAAAATTATAAATATTAAATTAAATAAAATAATACATTATCTCTCTAGTAATAATATAACTCTGAAGGGAGCAATAATTTCAAAAGAATTAGGAGGGGAGCGGTGTGTCACGGCCTTGGACACACTCCAACGCTACCGTGCCGGCACTCGGACTTACTCAACCTCTTGAGCTAAGACCAAGTCAGCCTAACCCTCAATACTTAGCAAGAAAGCTAAGAATACAAGAGAACACAAGAGAAAGGAAGCTTTGGTGGAAGAACACTTTATTGCTCAAGTGTTTGTTACAAATGATTCACACACACCCAAACTCTAACTCTTACCCCTATTTATAGCCATCCACCTCCTCAATGGATGGTTAGGATTAAATCTAATCAACGGTCCAGATTAATCATCCAGAACCTTCTTTACAAATATCTATCCTACCACAACTCTCTAAATGTTTCTAGATTATTCCATACCACTCTTTATACTTCTATATACATCTACACTCTTCTAGAATATTCCGTGATCTTCTAAAGTCTTCTAGAACCTTCTAGAGTATTCCAGAACCTTCTAGGACATTCTAGAACGTTCCGGAACCATCTAGAGTATTCTCAAACACTCTAGAAAACTATACAAACACTGTTAAATATAACCTTCTAAAAATTTACCGTGACACAATGCTAACGTGATGAAAGGGCAATCTTTCTTGTGGGTAGCAATGGAATGCACGACGCGTGGGGCGCTGTGATAGTCACGCGTCACATAACATCTGTCACAGTAAGTGAGGTTGCATGCTAATTGTCGGTTCAGTTTTTTGTTTTGTTTTTCATCGTATTCTCTAACGTCATATATTAAAAATTAATTTGTTATAAATCAAATTTTTATTTAAGAATTTATTGTTATTTAATAAAATTAGGGATTTTGATTAAAGTTTAATGAAGATCAGAAAGTTATTGGGCTTTTTGGTATTTGCAGAGAAACGTTTTTGGTGAGCTTAAGGTGTTATAGCATTTTTGAATTGGTGTGCTTTGGATGTTATAATTTTTGTGGATGGACAAATTTTGGTCGGATGGCTTTAGAAAGGAAAAATAAATTCAGGAATAAAAAAGAAAAGAAGAAAAAAATAAATGAATGCTGTTAAGGTTCTAGACTAAAGAAAAATTAAGTTTATAAAAGATTACACAGAGAAATGGATAATTTAACACGGTTACCTCGTCACGTTCCTTCGCCAACAACAAAGACAGCACAGGATTCGGTGGTCCAGGAATCTTTGGAACACTTAGTGGTCCAAGTAGAAAACATGTTTTTAGAGTTTTTTTATCAATTGCTACGTAGTTCTTGAACTAATTTTAATTACAAATCAACCCCATATATTTTATTTAATTATAAAAATAGTTTTTTATTTTATAAATTATTATTTTATCAATTATCTATTATATTTATTAACAATCAAATACAAAAATAACAACCAATTATATCCTCCATTCATCCTAATAATTCCAATTGATTAAAAAATTAACGTT
>NC_029775.3:94341486-94379935 GCF_000817695.3 Arachis duranensis | reverse complement strand
TAATTCGAATTGATACAATTCGAATTATGCTTTTATAATTCGTTCTAAGTTGATTCGAATTACTTGTATGCAATGGTTGGGAATAATTGGAGCTGTATTGATTCGAATTATTAAGGAATGTAATTCGAATAAAGTTGTTTCGAATTACATTAAAGTGTGCTTTGGTGAATTCTTGTATCAGATTCTTGTTTGGCTTATATGCGTAATAAACTTCTCTCCTTGGCTTAAATACGTTTTTTACCCTCAGTTTTATATTAACTCTAAATATATTAAAAGAATTTACTCAATATATTCTAACATTTAACTAATTGCAAACACTTATCCCAAAACATATTTACAAAAATTAGAGCACTGGTTACTAATATTTTAACGAAACTAAATTTGTGCATAACACAAATAAATAAATTAAGCATACTTACTACTTGATACGCTGCTACCTTATCAATATCATATACTTTTTGTATTTTTTACTCTGCCTTACTTGAATAAAAGCAAAAGGTACTATTGATCGGCAAAATTAATTTTATAAATTACCAATCTATAAATTAATTTTATGTACCATTACCAATCGATTGAAATTGGCAAAACATTCAACTTCATCACCTTCCAATCGATTGGATTACATTACCAATCGATTGAATTTGGCTAAAACTTCAATGTCATCACTTTCCAATCGATTGTATTTGGCAAATCCATGTTGTTTTCGTGAATTCAATCGATTGTTTTGAGGCATTCATTCGATTGGAAAGTATAAACAATCGATTGGTTTAAGCGAAAACCATTCTACCTTACAACTTTTAATCGATTGTTTTGTGATACACTGTAATTCAATCGATTGAATTTCAAGGAAATACGATTTAGAAGCCATGGACGAATGTCACGAGATCAAATTTAATATTTTAATCGATTGGAATGGCCAAAAGCTTTATTAGGATCAATGGAGGATATAATTGGTTGTTGTTTTTGTATTTGATTGTTAATAAATATAATAGATAATTGATAAAATAATAATTTATAAAATAAAAAACTATTTTTATAATTAAATAAAATATATGGGGTTGATTTATAATTAAAATTAGTTCAAGGACTACGTAGCAATTGATAAAAAAACTCTAAAAACATGTTTTCTACTTGGACCACTAAGTGGTCCAAAGGTTCCTGGACCACTGAATCCTGTGCCAACAAAGACTAACCGAGGCCCCTTTCTTACCCTAGCCCCTTAGGCCTTAATATTGTATTGTTTCATGCTAATAATAAGAAATTTTTTTTGAATAAAGTATTGTTTTTATTCCTAACGTTTGTGATAAGTTTTAAAGTTGTCCCTAAGTTTTAATTGTACTATTTAAGTCCCTACCATTTTAAAATTGATTCAATGTTATCTTGCCGTTAGGAATCAATTGATGGTAGGATAAAATTGAGATGATTTTAAAACGTTAGGGACTTAAATAGGACGAAAACGTTAGGGACAAAAATGATACATAAAAATAAATTTTAATTTTATTTTATTTTTCAATAATATTAATTTTTTATTGTATATAGTATTCAATTATTTTTTAATTACATCTAAATAAATTACACTTAATCACATTACTTTTATTTTAATTAAATTTATTTTTTTATAATTTTAAAAAATTTTGATATATTAGAGACAAAATGTATAATTTATATTTTATTGTATATATATTATTTTTCTTTTCTACAAGTTTATATACTAGTCATTCTACAAACATTTCATGATAACTAAATATCTTTAAGAGTAAAATTATAAAAAAATTAATTTATTTGAAATGAAAGTAATATGATTAAGTGTAATTTATTTAGATGAGATTAAAAAATAATTGAATACTATGTATAGTAAAAAATTGATATTATTAAAGGATAAAATTAAAATTTATTTCTATGTATCATTTTTGTCCCCAACGTTTTTGTCCTATTTAAGTTCCTAATGTTTCAAAATCGCCTCAATTTTGTCCCGCCGTCAATTCTGTTAACGGCAGGACAACATTGAGTCAGTTTTGAAATATTAGGGACTTAAATAGGATGATTGAAACGTTAGGGACAACTTTGGGACTTATCCCAAACATTAAAGACAAAAACGATACTTTACTCTTTTTTTCGTTCTTGTTTGAAATTAAATCTTTTTTATGTTAAAAATATATTAAATATATTTTTTCACATTTAATATTATGTCTTTTAGGGAATAAAAAAAACAATGTAGGATATTTTTCATGTATTATATTATATTATAAATATTTTTTAAAAATTTAAAAAATAAAAACCCTAATATTTATTGATAAAAAATCTAAATTTATTATTATTATTATTATTAATGGATGAGTTAGTCAGAGTCGGGCTTTTTCACACTTTTGGAAAAATAATTGTTTATATTCACACAATGTGGACATATGCCATTTATCAATGAACGTTGTTGTTGTTGATGATCATATTTTGGATTGGCTATTTTTGTCGTTCTTGAGCTCAAATTCATTATTATGATAGTCCACAAAATTTTAAAGGCAAACCAAAAAATCCGGTCCAATTATGCTTTACTAAAAAATATCTCTGAAACACCAAAAAGAGTCTAATTGATTAATGATCATATCAATCACTGCGTAAACTACTGTTACCATCCTACTTCCCACTATCCTTTCTGCCACTACTGAGAAAGCCATAGAAGCTGTCTGAAAATCTAGAGCATATAGAACATGTGTCCTCTCCCAGTTACGCCAACACATTTTAGCAGGTGAAAAAAATTTTATCACTTTTTTAATTTTAATATTAGAATATTGGGAGAAGTATAGTGTATAACAAGTTTATAGAAGTGCATGGGACTTCACCGGCATGTGACAGCTGTGATCAAGTAACTGGACGATTCGATTTGAAAACGGTAATCGGACGGTCCGATTTAAAGTTTGGCAGGTATATAAATCGGATCGTTTGATTTGTGCACCCTCAAGCCACGCGTCAGCCATGCAATCACCCCATCTCCTCTACTTGTATATACCGAAATCTCTCTTTCTTTTCACCCCTCTCACTTTCATTTTAACATTCTCCAACTCCACCATCTTCAACCTCCATTGATAATAAAATTTAAGATTTGGAAAAAATAAATTTTAGACCACCAACCTTCAACAATGCCAAGAAAAAAAATAAAAGATGTCAATCGTCCGGAACTCCACGTTACCAATTATCTTGATCATTCTAATTATGTAATTTTTTAAAAATAATTTGATTTAATTAAAATAATAGTAGTAATATTAGAAATTAACGGTGATAAAATAGGCTCAATTTTTAGTTATGGAACCATTAGTGTGCTTTTTCCGGATATGGAAATAGGGAGAGATAGACGAGAAAGTGGGACAGCTTTATGTCATTTTTAGGTGAAAGAACTCGGAGGGTCCGAGTTCTTTGTTAAGCAAAAATAAACAAACAAGTTGGAGGGTACGACTTGTTGATGGCTGGAATTTGAATTTTAACAATGCAAAACGGACCATGCGTTTTGTATATATATATTTTTTATCAAGCTAAAAATGAAATCGTAGGGTCCGAGTTCCCTTTTTTAAATATTAATTTGAATCTGCCAATGGTAAACGGTATGTCCGATTTAGGTTTATTGAAAAATATTAGATTCCGTATTCTTCTTCAAGCTTGCTCGTCTTCTTTCTCTGGTTCTCTGCATTTGTATTTTTTTCCTTCATGGTATGTAACCCAAAAATTTATTAGTATGGTTTCTGTTATTATTTAGTAGAGTAAGAAAAATAAATGATATAGTACTTTTGAAAATGTATTATTTTGAATAATAGAGTACAAAAATAATACACATTTCTATTCATCTTCTAACAATAGCAACAACAATAATAAACTTCTTGTTCCTACCCTGACCCAACGCTATGGTCCAGGTCCAAATACGCCAAAAGGCCCAATCCAAAGATTGGCCTTCGTTACTCACCGACCTCTTCAAAAGAGGTCGGACTCAACACAGACTTCTTTCCAAAGAAGTCGGGCTCAAGAGATAGCTGGCAGGTAACACTTATTCAAATAAGTAACTGCCCCTGAAATCTCTCAACCCACTTCTAGAAGGTATATCTCAACAATCCCTAGATAAAGGGACGGTTATCCACCTAAAAAGGTGGCACTACTCCAACGGTAGTTATTGGATCACCACTATAAATATCCTGACACTCCTCAGGTATCTCTAAGCCCAATACTCTCTAGACCTGCTAACACCCTTGCTAACTTAGGCATCGGAGTGTCTTTGCAGGTACCACCCCCATTCACTCACGAATACAAGTCGGAAGGAGGCTCCAGCGTGCAAACCAGCTCAGAGACTACCAATTGAATAAAGAAGTTTTCAATTCAGAAAATTCAATTGGCAAAAGAAGTTACCTGAAAAAAAAAGAGAGGAAAAGGTAACGTGACTAATCCCAACCTCTTCGTGAAATAAGATGGACAATGACATCTGTGCCAACTTACAATCTCGGAAAAATCCATGATACCCACTCATGAAATGGAACAGTTGCATGTTCCAAATACACAGCATCAGCCAATTTGAATGCAACCCAATCCGACAACGGAGTGATGAATCCAGTTTTTTCTTTAGTGGATTCACCTGTCAATTACAACAGTGAATAACACAAAGAATTCTCATGGTACATCTTTCGTTGGTTGCTCACAAATTACATCACTGCCAATGAATATGGAAAGAAATATTCCTGTGGTAGAATTTAATGTTGTTTGCACACCAATAAAGATGGATGTCTTCCAGGAAGAAAACTGGAATCCGATCCAAATAAAAAAAGAAAGTCGGGGTGACAAAGGCCCAGTCTTCATTAGAGGGAATGATGGTCAGACTTTTCTTCAAAGGTCGGATGAGCCGGGAGCTCACCAAAGAAAATCCGACCTCTTTTAGAGAGCTCATCTAAAACCTCATTGCTCAGAAGAATCCGACCTCTTTAGATCCGACAAGGAAAAAATCCGACCTCGTTTTGGAGTCTGTAAAAAATCCGACCTCTTTCACGATCAACTCTACAATGAGGTCAAAAACTTCGAAGAATATCAGAAAGAGATTCCGACTTCTTTTTAAGATCAGAGTCTACAATGAGGTCGAAAACCTCCAAGCTTAGAAAGAAAGTCCGACCTCTTTCCAAGCTTAAAAAGAAAAATCCGACATCTTCTAAGGATCCAAGCTTATGAAGAAAATCTGACCTCTTCTGGGGATTCAAGTCTACAAATAAAATCTGACTTCCTCTAAGAGCTTACGAAGAAAATCCGACCTCTTTTATAGGTCAGACTACAATGAGGTCGAAATCTCTGAATTTATAAAGGAAAATCTGACCTCTTTTGTCTGACTTCTTTTAAATGTCCGACTTTACAACAAGGTCAGATAGGCTTAGAGCTTACAAAGAAAAGTCCGACCTCTTTCTTGAGGTATGACTTCGAGAACCAGATCCCAAGCATAAATGGCCATGAGAAGGTCATACGAAGAAATTTCTCAATTGACAACCTCGTCTTGATTCAAAATGACATCGGGCCAAAATCGGACAAAGAAAAGCCAACACCAAAATGAAAAGATCCCAACAAAGTCACTTAAGACTTGAAAAAGAACTACTACAACATACTCGACTTACTCGAAAACAATCTACCTAGATTGTGCCATGTCTACAACAAAAAGGGATACTACAGCTAAAAAGTGCACCTTACTTCCTGATGCACACCTTTTTGAAGTGACAAGATCCAAAGGGTGTAAGAAGTTATAAATACAAATCGTGGTCTAACCTCATTAAGCCACTTGTACTAAAACAAGCTGGCAAGGGGCAAACCTGAAACGAATTGCAAAAATAACTTGAGGACAGCGTGACCATAATCAAACATCAATACGAAGAGGATGTAAACCCGACCTCACAACAATTTGTTTAAAACAAATTGAAAAAAGGATGGCGATTTATAAGAATGCCTCCTCGAGTCAAGAGATAAGGATCTGACCTTACTAAGTTGACACAACAAGTATAAAACAAGTTATCCGACCTCCCAAAAAGAGAGTCCAAAATAACTTGTAAAAGTCACATAGCAACAAATAGTAAGATTCAAGAATGGCATGATTGAATACTCGAGTCCGACTTTATAAAGCTCGACCTCGAGTAGGGGGCACTGGCTTATCATGAAAGCTAAGTCCAAAATTATTAAAAACTAAAGACAACATTCTACAATGATGCTAGAGCACGAAAGAAGAACGTGACCCCCTTCCAGAAACTTGAGAGCAAACTCAGATAAGGAAAGAGCTCTTGAGACAAGGGATGGCTACGAGATTCGCCGCAAAAGACCTCATCTTGATAAGAAAAAATATCAGGCTACTGAGTTCGGGCGAATGAAAGCTGACAACAAAAAGGATATGACCCTACAAGATTACTGAGATCTTAGGAAAAGGTTATTACAAGGTGACCGACTTAAACAGCACCGAGCTACCAAGGTCGTGGCATGCTTGTAACATGAAAAGGTACTATAGCTAAAAGCAAACTCTACTCCCTGATATACTCTTTTTCCAACTTCATGATTTTTTCCCAAAAATTAAAGGATTTTTTCTGAAGAAGGGTTTTTAACGAGGCATCATAGTAAAGACTAAGGGACCATAGATAGTGAAAAACCCTTAGTAGCAGTAAAAGTACCTTCGCAAATAAATAAAGATCTTTTATCTCTTATAAATTCCTTTTCGTTTTTCTTTCTTTCTACGAAACGCGCCGACTTAAGATCGACAAAGCGTGAAAATCCCGTGAACCGACCTAGATGGTCGTCATGATAAAACGACGAGGTACAAGTCGGTGTAAAGAGGTTATAAAAGTCGATCGTAATAAACTCGGAAATTATCTGACTTACAAGTCGGAAAAACCGAGAAAAAAGGAAACGCATCGCAAAAATAACCTAAATCATAAGAGCTCAATAAATCAAAAATTGAGTATAAGGAATACCAAAAAGAGATCAGGAAACCTATTGAAAGCACTAAGGCAAAAGGCTGTCCCGAGTTGTTAAGGAAAACTTAACTTAAAGAAAGGAACAGTCAGCCAAGAAAAAGGTTTTTCAAAACAAAGATCAAAAAGGTTTTTTCTAAGATTACTGAAATCTTAGAAAAGGGCTACTACAAAGTGTCTAACTTTGAGGGTGAAAAACTACCCAGGTCGCAACACACCTCCAACATAAGGAGATAAAACAATTCCTTATGAAAATTGATTTTCTACAATTAACACACACCAATTGAAGCTCGATAAACTGCGAAAATCACGGGCCAATCATATAGAAATCGCCTAGATGAAGCGACGAGGAACCAATTGGTGGAAAGAAGTTACATATGCGAATTGGAAAGAAAACACCTCGAAACAGCTCGGGCCAAACGGGTTGAAAAAGTTGTGTTTAGAACAAGTCGCAAAAGTAACTTAACTAAATATGCCCCTTGAGGCATAAATACGATCTAACAACTCGATCCACACGGATAACAAATGGATCGTACAAAATCTCAAGCCCACAATCTCATCTCTACAAGTTCTAAAAATAAACGACCTAGTCGTATAAAATGGAACACTTTCACAAAAACAAGTTGTTCCAAGAAAACTTGTTCTAGCATTCACAACAACATAAGGATAACTTGGATTAAACGAGTTATGCCAGTCAACCATATTTTCAACGAAATTGTGTTAAGCACAAGTCGTGTCTATCTAAAAGCAAAGCTTTAAAAGTGATTTATATCAAAATGAATCACTTCAACCGAACGACTCGTATAGAAACGAGTTAAAAAGGAAGGATTGTAAACGTTTTTGAACAAAATCGAAACGTAAAAACTATCCTCCAAAACAACTTGGATAAAACAAGTTGTATCATACACAAGGATGACAATCTTGTAAAAACTAAAAAGGGGGAGGGAATAAGCATATAATTCCTTCACCTAAGGTGCCAATTTATGCTCGACAAAGCGCAAAAATCACGAGCTGACCTTTTCAATGGTCGCTCGGATAAATCGACGAGGTTTAAATTGGTGTCCAATGGTTATAATACGGCTTGATGATTTAAAACAACTCAAGCCCATGAGTTGAACAAAATCGAGTAAAAAATAACCATATGATCTAAGTAATTTGTATTAAAATAAATTGCGCAAAACAACTTGATATATAACGAGTTGTGCTTCAAAAAAGTGACTTGTATAAAAAACAAGTCATCTAGAAAACTCAGAATGAATGAGTTCAACAAAAAAAAAGCCTTCATTCGAAAATCCTTTCTGCTTGATTGCTCGAGTCCGACTTCATAAAGCTCGACCACGAGCAGGTGCATAATGGATAAAGCAATGAAGTCCGATGGTTATAAAGATGATCTGATAGTTTAAAAGGACTCAAAATAAACAATTTGTACTTGAAACAAGTTGTGAAGTCAAAAAAAACAGCTTTAAAAGGACTCAATAAACAAGTTGTACTTAAAAAGTTGTGAAGTCCTAAAAACAGCTCGAATTTAAACGAGTTGCATGAAATTAGATTAAGAAATAGCCACGTTTTAATTAAACGATTTGAAATGAAACAAATCGTAAGACCTTAAAACTACTCGCATCGAACGAGCTAGATGAGGTTATACTAAAAAATAATTACGAGTTTTGAAATAAACGATTTGTATCAAAACAAGTCGTAAGAAATTAGAATAAGTTTCAGAAAGGTGATTTGTATTAAAACAAGTCATGTATCCTCAAAACAACTCGAATTGAACGAGTTGTACGAAATCAGGACAAGAGATATTCTTTGGTTAAGCACGACGTGCTAAAACCAGTCATACAAAGCCTACAAGCCTTAAATAACTCGGAAAGAACGAGTTGTACCAATCAGTCTTAGAAAAAAGACCTAGCCAAAAACAAGTCGTTTAAAGAGGGAAAAGTATTTATAGCACGCTAGGGGCATAAGGGTAAATGGACGCGATTATTAAAGAAACGCGCTGTTACCAATGTAAATGCTCCCACGTGTAAATGCGAAAACCCCAACGGACGCGACGTTTGATTATACTTGGCGATTAAGAAATTTAAAATCACGTCGGCTACAGACCCAAGTTCGATACTCGAATCCAACTCATAAGCAAAAGAGATTGGACTCGAGTAGGGGCACTGTTCCTACCCTGACCCAACGCTATGGTCCAGGTCCAAATACGCCAAAAGGCCCAATCCAAAGATTGGCCTTCGTTACTCACCGACCTCTTCAAAAGAGGTCGGACTCAACACAGACTTCTTTCCAAAGAAGTCGGGCTCAAGAGATAGCTGGCAGGTAACACTTATTCAAATAAGTAACTGCCCCTGAAATCTCTCAACCCACTTCTAGAAGGTATATCTCAACAATCCCTAGATAAAGGGACGGTTATCCACCTAAAAAGGTGGCACTACTCCAACGGTGGTTATTGGATCACCACTATAAATATCCTGACACTTCTCAGGTATCTCTAAGCCCAATACTCTCTAGACCTGCTAACACACTTGCTAACTTAGGCATCGGAGTGTCTTTGCAGGTACCACCCCCATTCACTCACGAATACAAGTCGGAAGGAGGCTCCAGCGTGCAAACCAGCTCGGAGACTACCAATTGAATAAAGAAGTTTTCAATTCAGAAAATTCAATTGGCAAAAGAAGTTACGTGAAAAAAAAAAGAGAGGAAAAGGTAACGTGACTAATCCCAACCTCTTCGTGAAATAAGATGGACAATGACATCTGTGCCAACTTACAATCTCGGAAAAATCCATGATACCCACTCATGAAATGGAACAGTTGCATGTTCCAAATACACAGCATCAGCCAATTTGAATGCAACCCAATCCGACAACGGAGTGATGAATCCAGTTTTTTCTTCAGTGGATTCACCTGTCAATTACAACAGTGAATAACACAAAGAATTCTCATGGTACATCTTTCGTTGGTTGCTCACAAATTACATCACTGCCAATGAATATGGAAAGAAATATTCCTGTGGTAGAATTTAATGTTGTTTGCACACCAATAAAGATGGATATCTTCGAGGAAGAAAACTGGAATCCGATCCAAAGAAAAAAAGAAAGTCGGGGTAACAAAGGCCCAATCTTCATTGGAGGGAATGATGGTCAGACTCTTCTTCAAAGGTCGGATGAGCCGGGAGCTCACCAAAGAAAATCCGACCTCTTTTAGAGAGCTCACGAATAAAAGTCCGACCTCTTTTAAAGGTTAGACTTTACAATAAGGTCGGATGAGTTGGGAGCTCACCAATGAAAATCCGACCTCTTTTAGAGAGCTCACGAATAAAAGTCCGACCTCTTTTGAAAAAATCCGACCTCTTTCACGATCAACTCTATAATGAGGTCAAAAACCTCAAAGAATATCAGAAAGAGATTCCGACTTCTTCTAAAGATCAGAGTCTACAATGAGGTCGAAAACCTCCAAGCTTAGAAAGAAAGTTCGACCTCTTTCCAAGCTTAGAAAGAAAAATCCGATCTCTTCTAAAGATCCAAGCTTATGAAGATAATTTGACCTCCTCTGAGGATTCAAGTCTACAAATAAAAATCCGACTTCCTTTAAGAGCTTACAAAGAAAAGTCCGACTTCTTTCTTGAGGTACAACTTCGAGAACCAGATCCCAAGCATAAATGGCCATGAGAAGGTCATACGAAGAAATTTCTCAACTGACAACCTCGTCTTGATCCAAAATGACATCAGACCAAAAGCGGACGAAGAAAGGCCAACACCAAAATGAAAAGATCCAACAAAAAGACTTGAAAAAGAACTACTATAACATACTCAACTTACTCAAAAACAATCTACCTAGATTGTGCCATGTTTACAACAGAAGGGATACTACAGCTAGAAAGCGCACCTTACTCCTTAATGCACACTTTTTTTGACTTGAAGTGATGAGATCCAAAGTGGCGTAAGAAGTTATAAATGCAAATCGTGGTCCGACCTCATTAAGCCACTTGTACTAAATCAAACTGGCAAGGGGCAAAGCCTAAAACGAATTGCACAAATAACTTAAGGACAACGTGATCATAATCAAACATCAACACGAAGAGGATGTAAACCCGACGTCACAACAATTTGTTTAAAACAAATTGAGAAAGGATGGCGATTTATAAGAATGCTTCCTCAAGCCAAGAGATAAGTATCCGACCTTACTAAGTTGACACAACAAGTATAAAACAAGTTATCTGACCTCCCAAAAAGAGAGTCCAAAATAACTTGTAAAAGTCACATAGCAACAAATAGTAAGATTCAAGAATGGCATGATTGAATACTCGAGTCCGACTTTATAAAGCTAAGTCCAAAATTATTAAAAACTAAAGACAACATTCTACAATGATGCTAGAGCACGAAAGAAGAACGTGACCCCCTTCCAGAAACTTGAGAGCAAACTCAGATAAGGAAAGAGCTCTTGAGACAAGGGATGGCTACGAGATTCGCCGCAAAAGACCTCATCTTGATAAGAAAAAATATCAGGCTACTGAGTTTGGGCGAATGAAAGCTAACAACAAAAAGGATAGGACCCTACAAGATTACTGAGATCTTAGGAAAAGGTTATTACAAGGTGACCGACTTAAAAAGCACCGAGCTACCAAGGTCGTGGCATGTTTGTAACATGAAAAGGTACTATAGCTAAAAGCAAACTCTACTCCCTGATATACTCTTTTTCCAACTTCATGATTTTTTCCCAAAAATTAAAGGATTTTTTCTGAAGAAGGGTTTTTAACGAGGCATCATAGTAAAGACTAAGGGACCATAGATAGTGAAAAACCCTTAGTAGCAGTAAAAGTACCTTCGCAAATAAATAAATATCTTTTATCTCTTATAAATTCCTTTTCGTTTTTCTTTCTTTCTACGAAACGCGCCGACTTAAGCTCGACAAAGCGTGAAAATCCCGTGAACCGACCTAGATGGTCGTCAGGATAAAACGACGAGGTACAAGTCGGTGTAAAGAGGTTATAAAAGTCGATCGTAATAAACTCGGAAATTATCTGACTTACAAGTCGGAAAAACCGAGAAAAAAGGAAACGCATCGCAAAAATAACCTAAATCATAAGAGCTCAATAAATCAAAAATTGAGTATAAGGAATACCAAAAAGAGATCAGGAAACCTATTGAAAGCACTAAGGCAAAAGGCTGTCCCGAGTTGTTAAGGAAAACTTAACTTAAAGAAAGGGACAGTCAGCCAAGAAAAAGGTTTTTCAAAACAAAGATAAAAAAGGTTTTTTCTAAGATTACTGAAATCTTAGAAAAGGGCTACTACAAAGTGTCTAACTTCGAGGGTGAAAAAGTACCCAGGTCGCAACACACCTCCAACATAAGGAGATAAAACAATTCCTTATGAAAATTGACTTTCTACAATTAACACACACCAATTGAAGCTCGATAAACCGCGAAAATCACGGGCCGATCATATAGAAATCGCCTGGATGAAGCGATGAGGAACCAATTGGTGGAAAGAAGTTACATATGCGAATTGGAAAGAAAACACCTCGAAACAGCTCGGGCTAAACGGGTTGAAAAAGTTGTGTTTAGAACAAGTCGCAAAAGTAACTTAACTAAATATGCCCCTTGAGGCATAAATACGATCTAACAACTCGATCCACACGGATAACAAATGGATCGTACAAAATCTCAAGCCCACAATCTCATCTCTACAAGTTCTAAAAATAAACGACCTAGTCGTATAAAATGGAACACTTTCACAAAAACAAGTTGTTCCAAGAAAACTTGTTCTAGCATTTACAACAACATAAGGATAACTTGGATTAAACGAGTTATGCCAGTCAACCATATTTTCAACGAAATTGTGTTAAGCACAAGTCGTGTCTATCTAAAAGCAAAGCTTTAAAAGTGAGTTGTATCAAAATGAATCACTTCAACCAAACGACTCGTATAGAAACGAGTTAAAAAGGAAGGATTGTAAACGTTTTTGAACAAAATCGAACGTAAAAACTATCCTTAAATTGCGCAAAACAACTTGATATATAACGAGTTGTGCTTCAAAAAAGTGACTTGTATAAAAAACAAGTCATCTAGAAAACTCAAAATGAATGAGTTCAACAAAAAAAGGCTTCATTCGAAAATCCTTTCTGCTTGATTGCTCGAGTCCGACTTCATAAAGCTCGACCACGAGCAGGTGCATAATGGATAAAGCAATGAAGTCCGATGGTTATAAAGATGATCTGATAGTTTAAAAGGACTCAAAATAAACAATTTGTACTTAAAACAAGTTGTGAAGTAAGTTGTGAAGTCCTAAAAACAGCTCGAATTTAAACGAGTTGCATGAAATTAGATTAAGAAATAGCCACGTTTTAATTAAACGATTTGAAATGAAACAAATCGTAAGACCTTAAAACTACTCGCATCGAACGAGCTAGATGAGGTTATACTAAAAAATAATTACGAGTTTTGAAATAAACGATTTGTATCAAAACAAGTCGTAAGAAATTAGAATAAGTTTCAGAAAGGTGATTTGTATTAAAACAAGTCATGTATCCTCAAAACAACTCGAATTGAACGAGTTGTACGAAATCAGGACAAGAGATATTCTTTGGTTAAGCACGACGTGCTAAAACTAGTCATACAAAGCCTACAAGCCTTAAATAACTCGGAAAGAACGAGTTGTACCAATCAATCTTAGAAAAAAGACCTGGCCAAAAACAAGTCGTTTAAAGAGGGAAAAGTATTTATAGCACGCTAGGGGCATAAGGGTAAATTGACGCGATTATTAAAGAAACGCCCTGTTACCAATGTAACTGCTCCCACGTGTAAATGCGAAAACCCCAACGGACGCGACGTTTGATTAGACTTGGCGATTAAGAAATTTAAAATCACGTCGGCTACAGACCCAAGTTCGATACTCGAATCCAACTCATAAGCAAAAGAGATTGGACTCGAGTAGGGGCACTGTTCCTACCCTGACCCAACGCTATGGTCTAGGTCCAAATACGCCAAAAGGCCCAATCCAAAGATTGGCCTTCGTTACTCACCGACCTCTTCAAAAGAGGTCGGACTCAACACAGACTTCTTTCCAAAGAAGTCGGGCTCAAGAGATAGCTGGAAGGTAACACTTATTCAAATAAGTAACTGCCCCTGAAATCTCTCAACCCACTTCTAGAAGGCATATCTCAACAATCTCTAGATAAAGGGACGGTTATCCACCTAAAAAGGTGGCACTACTCCAACGGTGGTTATTGGATCACCACTATAAATATCCTGACACTCCTCAGGTATCTCTAAGCCCAATACTCTCTAGACCTGCTAACACCCTTGCTAACTTAGGCATCGGAGTGTCTTTGCAGGTACCACCCCCATTCACTCACGAATACAAGTCGGAAGGAGGCTCCAGCGTGCAAACTAGCTCGGAGACTACCATCCGCGGACGATTGGGCCAACTAGCGCCATCTATTCTATTAATCTCCGGTTACCCACCGTAATACTTCTTAACAATAATAATTTTAATTATAAATTATTAAAAAATTCAAAAAAACCTATATCTGGTAAAAATGATAATAATTCCTAAATTCAATTTCTAACCACAATAATAATAATAATTAGCCACTTAACAATAATAATTATAATTCCGAAATATAAAAAAAATAAAAAAAATTAAACGGAGAAAGGAAGAAGTAGAAGGTGGAGTGAAGTTGAAAGTGAAATCTGAAAGTGATTGTAATTGGATAATGAGAGTGGGTTGCATAGGTCTTTGTTTGGTTTCAGGGCACAGTTTGGGGAGAAGCTATTGCACCATGCGTGTCCAGACTGCATCAAATCGGACTGTGCGTTTAGTGAAATGCAACTCGGACGGTCCGTGTCCGAATTGTGGTTTCACTGACACCACAAAATTGTGAAGCACCTCTCTCCCCCATATGAGAGTCCAACACTACTCATGCATCCATATGCAATAAAATATAGTGACAATGTTAGAGATTTACTAATATTTAAATATTTTGATTTAATTAAGATAACAGTGATAATGTTATAAATATTAAAATTGTTTTTAATATAATAATTGTTGAAAATGACATAATTAATGTATTATTATTATTATTATTATTATTATTATACAAATTTAATTTTTAAGTAAAGAAGGTTACATTTGTTTAATGTGGTCTATGGCTACGTTTTGTAGGGTTTATGGATATTGCAATATGACCACTACATGCTACCGGATCGATACAATTCAATAATGGAGGGGCATTTACGGGACACCAGCTTTTATCATGTTTCACAGATCGGAGTTGTCCAATGTCAGTCGGCATTGGTTAATACTCTGATTGAGAGATGGCGCCCTGAGGCACACACATTCCATTTTCCGGTTGGTGAGTGTGCCGTGATGCTGGAGGACGTGGCGTTAATTCTTGATTTTCTGAAGAATGGTCTGCCAGTTACAGGACCGACACTCAGTATTTATGAGGCATTAGAGGGTGAATGCTTGGATCAGTTTGGTGTTGCACCTAGGAAGGCAGACTATAGGAAAAATTTAATCAAGTTGACGTGGTTTCGAGGATTGAAAGATCGTTTAATGTTAGTTGATGATATCTAGATTCAGAGGTACGTGAGGTGCCACATAATGTTATTGTTTGGGACCGTTGTGTTTAGAGATAAATCTGGGATAGGGGTGCACTAGAAGTTTTTATTGTTACTCCGTAACTTTGCCGGGATCATACAGTTCAGTTGAGGATTGGCATGCCTGGCACACCTGTATAGAGCGTTGTGTAGGGCAACTCGTGTCGACTGTAAGGAGATTGATGGTCCGCTAACACTTTTACTTACCTGGGCTTGGATCCGTCTACCACTTATTGCACCGATTCCTGCCAATTCTCGACTCTTTTCATTTGCAAATAGGTAAATTTAATTACTAAATTCTTTGAAAAAGTGTATTTTAAATTTGATTGATAAATATTAATTAACGAATTGTCTGATGTCAGGTGGCGTAATTGGGATCGTGAGAATCGACCTTACAGATTTCGTAGCCTTGCTCACTTTAAGAAAGCGTCGGATGATCTGCAAGAAGGACATGTTTGTTGTAATAAATAAGTAGTTTGTTTCATTTAGCCATATTATTATTTAGTGTGTAATCCTCTTTTACTTGCATAATGTGTGCAGTTTGTTTGGGAGACTTATGCAATTGGTCGGATCGATCCAGACATGCTTTCTCCTGACATTCGTCAACATTCGGCTATTTGGAGTGCCACAGTTCCGCTTATATCTTTTGAATGCATTGAGTAGCATGTATCTGATAGACTGAGGAGGCAATTTGGCTTTATTCAGGACGTTCCTCATCAAGAGTGGGATCTAGGTGAAGTACACGACAAAGTTCTACCTGAAATTCACCACAGTCACACTGTTGTCGACGGAGGTCCATTGCATACTCCACACCACTGGGACACTCACACACTTCAAATACCTCATTCTTCGGTCAAAGCAACTAACTTGGATGTTACCCGCTGATTCGCATGCAATTTGGAGGTTACAAGCTCAGAGAACACATGTCCTGTATTAATTCGAGCCTCAACCTCGGCTCTTTTTTGGGTGAACAATTCATTAAGCTTGTAAAATGTTGCCTTAACAGGTGCAGTGACTAGAAGATTGCGAGCCCCTTTCAGTACCGAGCTGATGCATTCCACTAGATTGGTGGTTATATGACCCCATCGATATCCCCCATCAAATGCTAAAGCATTCTGCTCACGTGAAATCTGATCCAATCAGTTGGTATAAGCCTTACCCCGCTCGTGTAGACGCTGATAACGCGACTCGTACTCGCGAACTGTTCGCGAGTATCCTGTCAATAAAAAAGACCCACTATAAACAACGTTCATCATAATAACTGGGTTTAAGAATAACTGTAATCCTAACTATCATACCGATATTGATGATAAGCTTCTGCAGATATGGAGCCTTGAACTTCCTCAAAAAGTTGGACTCTATGTGTGTAATACAAAACATGTGAAATGTTCTGGGAGGAGAGCAAACTCCGTTACTACGAGCAATAGATGACCTGATGGAATCATGCCGATCGGAGATAAGGCCCACACCATCAGGTGTCACAACATGTTGTCACAAGTTACTAAGAAAAAAGTGCCAAGCATCAGATGTCTCTCCCTCAACTATCGCAAATGCAATAGGCACGATGTTGTTATTGCCATCCTGTGAAACTGCAACCAACAAAACCCTTATATTTTCCATACAAATGAGTTCCGTCTACCTGCACTATTGGCTTGCAATGTCTGAATGCTCTAATATAAGGGTAATAACTCCAGAAGACTCGGTGTAGTACACGAATATTAGGAACCAAGTCATCCCCCTGATACGCAGGCATTGTTTCAAAATGAACAACTGCGGATGACTCCTTGTGACACATGACCTCAAACCATATCGGCAAAGCTGATATAACTATATGGAAGGATGTAGTTTTCACTCCAAGTAAAGCCGTTAAAGCCCTGCTCGTATATACTTCCCGACTTCGAGGTCTTGCGCCTTTTAGGATTCAGTTCGGTTGTAAAGGGGTGGAGGACGAGCTGTTTGTTTGGCCGAGCCGAGAGGAAGAGTTGATTGGGAGGTTGGATCCAGGATAATTTTTAAAGTAGATGACGCACCCTAGTCCGACTTCGAGGGTGAGGATAGGTCGACAGTTTAACCACCTTCCTTCAACTATATACTCCGTACAACAACGTTCTTTCTAGTAGCTCGGAGAGTTTTCATGGCAGCTGATTTGGGAGCCATCCTTTCTGCAATACCCAGATGAGGGTACTTTAGTCATCAACACAATTTTACAAGCAAAATCTATAAAAGGAAGAGAAAACTGCCTAGTTTAGACTGAAGCTGGCTCGTGATCCCTAAATACCTTTTTATATCCAGATAAGGAGCGCAGCCCCAAAATTCTTGAAATACCTTGACCACACTCTCTTCTACCTCGTTTAAGTCATCCAAACTTGACTATCACATGATTTTCTTTCCAATACAAAGGGAAAATAGCCTCATCCCATCATTCAAGAAAGAAGGTCGGACACCTTTTACAACTCGGACCTTAAAAAAAAAATTTTTTAAGTCGTAGAAGGACTCATCAAAAATAAGGAAAATCTTTCTACCCTGAATAGCATGGAAAGAGAGCCAACCTTGTTTTTTAGAACTAAAGTGTTTAGTGAGCACGAAGAGGTAAAAGAAGACTTTAAGAGAAGGTCGGACATCTAGTTTCTGACAAAAAACTTAGTATATTTTATGATGCCCCAACAATTGGGATACAATTGAGTAAGGAAAATATTGTAGAATTTAAGGACTTTGAACTCAAACTCAGAAAAAGAAAAGGTAACCCCTAACTTCGTAAAAAAACAGTCATAGACATATATGAAATGCCGTTCCAACCTATCAAGTCGGGGGAAGCAGATCCTCTCCTCAAGGTCAGCAACAACAATCTCATAGTTCCTCTCATTCTCTCGACTTAAACATAACCTAAGAGATCGGGCACGACAAAGGTGGTTCAACCCTACTTATCTGAGTAAGTAACTACCTCCTGAAATATCTCTTATTATCTCTCTACTTTATCTAGAAAGAAGATCTCAATAAATTTCTAAGATAAAGGGAACGGTCATCCACCATCAAAGGTGGAACTACTTTAAAAGTGGTTATCATTTTACTATAAATACACTGACAGAACCTCATGTATATTCAAAACCAAAACTACTAAAAACCTGCTTAAAATCCTTGCTAACTTAAGCATCAGAGTCTCTTGCAGGTACCACCCCCCACCTTCTCACGAGGAACTCGGACGGCGGCACCTCGACACCAGCACAAGTCAGACGCTGCCTCAGAAGAAGTCTGGATCTCACGTTTAGACCCAAATCACCGTTTCAGATATCCCTCGGAACACACCCTTTGAAGTAGTTCACCTTTATTGGTGGATAACTGTTTCTCTTTTCTAGGAAATCCGATGATATCTCCTTTCTAGAAAGGTGTGAGATATCTTAGGAGTTAGTTATTTATTCAGAAGAAGGCTGAGTTATCTTTGTTGTGCCCGACCTCTATGAAGTCGGGTAAGGGTAGAGAAGGCCACCCTTTTGGGTGGACTTTCTTCTTTTTGGGCATGACTTTATGTTTTTAGGCCAAGGTATGAACACATATAATCCTTTTGTGTTTGGAAAGTAAACATTGAAAAGTCATCCTGATTTTCATTGTGTTTGAAAATTCTGTTCCTATAACTTCGCATAAACTTAAATCCATTGTCAAATTTTAAATTTCGAAAATATATGTAATATAAACAAAGACTTAGTGAATCATCACTTCCCATGAATTATGATGCGCATAATTCTAAGCCATCCCTGAGAACAATTACAAAGAAGGATTTAAATTCCTATAAACTCAAAAAACACGCTAAACTCAGAAAAATTAATAAAAATCCAACAATAATTAAATTAGAAGTCAGAACAAAATTAACATTAACTAAGAAGCAGTGGAGGCTTAGACACACACACACAGAGAGCCACCGCTACGCTGAGAAGAAGATTGTGATGGATAAATGAAGAGTGCCAACTAGAAAACAAATGACTGGAGCGATATGAGAGATGGGAGAAAACAAAAGACCCATGGGTTCTATGCACGTGAGCGACACTGACAGGAGAAGTACGAGGCTCGGTTGAGGCTAGGCTGATGGCGACAACACCCTCCAGCTGACGGAGAGTAGCTTGACGATGAAGAAGGCATGGTGTGGGGTTGAGTGGCTACTAGGGTTTAGGTCTCTCTTCTCTTATATGGTGTGGGAGATGTGTGAGAGACTGAGAAGTGAGAATGGCTGAGAGATTGAGCAGTGTGAGACTGTGGATTTCTAATTTTTTCATTAATAAAATAATTTTATTTTAGCATATACTAGTGGGGGTGGACAAACTCAAAAAAAAGGACAAATTCACACGAATTGTCAGTTAACTATCAATTTGATCGATTTTTTATTGATTTTTTACTAGACAATTTTTCAAGTTAAGCGAATCGCTCGAAGGATTGATTGTTAATTAATTTGGTTGAATCGACTGATCTAATTCGATTTTAAAATTATGAATGAAAGTTTATAGAGCAAAAATAAAATGCACAAAATACGAACTAAGAAAAATAAGTATTGTCTAAAGAGGAGAGATATCTCAAATGACAATAGAATAGGTTATTATTTAAATTAGACTGAGTCATTTTAGATTTTTTTTTTTTGAATCTAACACTAATTTTTACTACCAACAATTTTATTATCTCTCAAATTATGCCGGAAGTTCTCAATTTTTCCCAATCAATAAGAGTGATCCAGACAATCATATAAATGAGAAATTACATAAACTTCTTTGAATTGTTTTTACTTTTCTTTTTTTTTTTAAAAATAAATTACATTAACCTTTTTTCATATTTTTTTATTTTAATAAAAATCTAAAATCTTTAGCGATAAAATCTTATTTTTAAAAATTTTAGTAGTTAAACTAAATAGTACTACAGAGATAAATATACATTCCATCCATTGGTGGCGCATATAAGACGCTAAGCCATCGGTTTATTTTTCTTTTCATTCTTATCTCTTATATAAAACTATATAAGTTTAATTTAATCTCTTCAACATAGATATACTTTTTTCTTCCTCCGTCATAATACACATAGGATGTTCCTAAATCGAATCTGTTATGGCCAGCCCAAGTGACTCGCGGGTCAACCCGACCCGGTGATGACCCGACCCGAACGGTCGGATGCAAGCGGTTCACTGTGCGACCCGGACACGCGTCCCTGACAGCTCCCCACTACAGCTGTGAGGAAGCTTCGAGGAAGGTGGACCTGTCCTCGTAGGACCCACCTCTGACACGATATAAATAGGGAAGGACCTGCCCTCCCCTCGAGGTACGTCACCTTTTCACCTAACATTTCTCCGCCTGCACACTGACTGACTAGATCGTCGGAGTGTCTTTGCAGGTGGCACCCCCCCTTTTTCTCTCACGACAAGTGCTCGACTTCACGGCAAACCGGAACCCGACACAACAGCGATTGAGGAATCCTCGCTCCCATCAATCATCACCCGACCTGTTCGGAAATCGACCACCGAACATTGGCGCCGTCTGTGGGGACACCCTTAATGGACGTTGTGCAGGGTCCCGGGGACCAGGGCCGAGGAGCCGGAGCAGAAGGGGCAGCCTCTGTCGCCTTGTTGAGGGGTCGGCGAAGGTCTCCCCGACAACACACTGAGCAACGCACGAGGACGCGACCCTTCGGGGGAACGGGCGGTGACAGCGCCATAATAATGCAGGAGTTACGTCACAGGGTCCAAAATTTGGAGCGACAGTTAGCCGACCAAGAGCGCGATGGACGAAGCACCGACCCCAGCTACACCCCGTCCCCTGAGAGCCAGGAGAGAGACTCCCACCAAAGCCGCCAGCGACGCACCTCCGCATCCCGAACGGAAGCGGAGAGCACCCGTGAAGAGTCCCCAATCCCGAGAAGACGAAATGATACCATTATCTACTCCCGTGGCAGAGAGACGCGCCGCATGGCACGAGATCGTGAGGACATGAGGTCCGGGAGGACTCGACAACCTGTGATAATGGGCGTCACCCCGTTCCACCATTCCATCCTCGAAGTCCGGTTGCCGAAACACTTCAACAAACCAACGGACATGAGGTACGATGGAACTCAAGACCCCCTAGAACATCTCACGGCCTTCGAGGCGAGGATGAACCTAGAAGGAGTAGGGGACGAGGTAAGATGCCGAGCTTTTCCGATGACCCTGGCGGGACCCGCGATCAGGTGGTTTAACGGCCTCCCGCAGGGATCCATCTACAGCTTCTCGGACATCAGTCGTGCGTTCCTGGCCCAGTTTACGACGCGAATAGCAAAGGCAAAGCACCCGATCAACCTTTTAGGGATAACACAAAGACAGGGAGAGCCGACCAGGAAGTACCTGGATCGGTTCAACGACGAATGCTTGAAAATCGACGGCTTAACCGACTCGGTGGCCAGCCTTTGCCTGACGAACGGCCTCCTCAACGAAAACTTTCGAAAGCACCTTACCACGAAACCAGTTTGGACGATGCATGAGATCCAGACGGTAGCCAAGGAGTATATAAACGACGAGGAAGTCAGCCGAGTCGTGGCTGCCAATAAGCGGCAGTCCGGCTACAGCCAAGCTCGGCAACAGGGTAACGGAGAAAGAGCAAAGGAGCAAGCCAGGGAGGAGGCACCAAGCAAGACACCCAGGCCGTTCCCCCGGGTCGGGAAATTTGCTAACTACACCCCACTCACTCTCCCCATCATGGAAGTCTATCAGCAAATAGCCGAGAAGGGCATTCTGCCGAAGCCCCGACCAGTCAAGGACCGTACGGGAGGAAACAAGAACCTCTATTGTGACTACCACAAGGGTTACGGCCACCAAACGCAGGACTGTTTCGACCTGAAGGATGCACTCGAACAAGCGATAAGAGAAGGTAAACTAGCAGTATTCTCTCATCTTATCAGAGAACCGAGGAGGTGCTACCGCGACCAAGACGAAGAAGGCAAAACCCGCTCGGTGAAACGGCGACAAGAGCCAGAAGAAAGGGATCACGGCCTCACTGTGATAAACGTAGTGACAGCCAAAAATGCCGCGCCAAAATCCCGATCGGCACACAAGAAAGATGCTAAGGTCTTGACGGTCTCCTCCCCGTTGGTGCGAAACTCTAAGAAACCCCCCTCCATTTCTTTCGGCCCGGAAGATCAATGGTTCAACGACGCCCCAGAAAATCCCCCATGGTCATTACGGCCAGAGTGGGAACTGGCCTCGTCAAACGCATCCTTGTCGACACAGGAGCTGATTCAAACATCATGTTCCGCAACGTGTTTGACGCACTTGGGCTAAAGGACGCCGACCTGACGACTCACCAGCACGGGGTCATTGGGTTGGGCGACCACTTCATCAAACCTGACGGAGTAATATCCCTACCGATCTCGGTAGGGCAAGCCCAAGGTCGAAGATCGGCGATGGCCGAGTTCGTAATCCTCCGAGATTCCACCGCCTATAATATCATCTTGGGAAGGAAGACGATAAACGATGTTGAAGCGATAATCAACACTAAGCTGCTGGTCATGAAGTTCGTTACAGACGATGGATCCATAGGGTCCATAAGAGGGGATCTCGAGACGGCAGTCGCATGCGACAATGCCAGCCTATCCCTGAGAAGGAAATCCAGAGAGGCATCCGGTGTGTTCCTAGCCGACCTGGACGCCAGAGTAGACGACAAACCTAGACCAGAACCAGAAGGGGATCTGGAAAAACTCGTGATCGGCGACACGGAGGAGAAGTTCACGTTCATCAACAAGAACCTGCCACGTGAGTTAAAGGAGTCCTTGGTCGAAATGATAAGGGCCAATAGGGATTTGTTTGCCTGGACACCTGCCGACATGCCAGGCATAGACCCAAAAATCATGTCACACCATCTGGCTGTCAGGTCGGAAGCACGCCCAGTAGCGCAACGGAGGAGAAAGATGTCGACAGAGAGGGCGGAGGAGGTGGCCAGGCAGACGGCCAGCCTCCTGAAAGCAGGTTTCATACGAGAAGTCGACTACTCGACGTGGCTCTCGAATGTAGTCCTAGTGAAAAAACACAATGGCAAGTGGAGAATGTGTGTAGACTACTCTGACCTTAACAAGGCATGCCCTAAGGATTGTTTCCCCCTCCCTAACATAGACGCACTCGTCGACGCCGCGGCGGGCTACCGTTATCTAAGCTTCATGGACGCCTACTCCGGTTATAACCAGATATCGATGCACCGTCCAGACGAAGACAAAACGGCGTTCATAACGCCAGGAGGAACCTTCTGTTACAAGGTGATGCCATTCGATCTGAAAAATGCAGGGGCGACATACCAAAGGCTTATAAGCAAGATTTTCCACGATCTAATAGGGAAGACAGTGGAAGTCTATGTCGACGACATCCTTGCGAAAACAACGCAACCTGACGACCTCATAAAGGATTTGGGAAAGGTATTCACGTCTCTCCGGCAACACGGCATGAGGCTGAATCCCCTCAAATGTGCCTTCGCCATGGAAGCCGGCAAGTTCCTGGGATTCATGATAACTCAGAGAGGGGTAGAAGCTAACCCGGAGAAGTGCCAGGCGATACTCCAGATGAAGAGCCCAGGTTGTATCAAGGACGTCCAAAGGTTGGCGGGGTGGTTGACCTCATTATCCCTGTTTCTCGGAGCATCGGCAACAAAGGCCCTGCCATTCTTTAACCTCATGAAGAAAGGGATGGCGTTTGAGTGGACACCCGCATGTGAGGAGGCCTTTCGGCACTTCAAGGAAATTCTGGCGGCACCACCCGTCCTTGGGAAGCCAAAGGACGGGGAACCACTATACCTGTACCTCGCCATAACAGAAGAAGCCCTGGCTGCAGTTCTGGTGCGGGAAGAAGGAAAAGCTCAACAGCCAGTCTATTTCATAAGCAGGGCCTTGCAAGGGGCAAAATTAAGGTACAACAAGCTGGAAAAACTAGCCCTAGCACTCTTGACTTCCTCACGAAGGTTAAAGCAGTACTTCCAGAGTCACCAGGTTGTCGTGAGAACGGACCAAGGGATCTGGCAAGTACTTCAAAAACCCGACCTGGCGGGAAGAATGATGACTTGGTCCATCGAACTCTCCCAGTACGATATACGATACGAACCCCGGCAAGCCATCAAGGCGCAGGCGATGGCAGATTTTCTAGTAGAAGTAACGGGGGATCCAACCGAAGAAGCGAGTACATGGTGGAAGCTCCACGTGGACGGAGCCTCCAACCAGACGTTTGGAGGTGCCGGGATCATCCTGGAAAGCCCGGTTGGAGTTGTATACGAGCAGTCGGTTAGATTCGAATTTCCCATCTCGAATAACCAGGCTGAATATGAAGCCCTTATAGGGGGCTTAACCCTAGCAGCGGAAGTCGGAGCAAGAAGACTGGAAATATGCAGCGATTCCCAGGTCGTCACCTCCCAGGTAAACGGGAGCTACCAAGCCAAAGACTCGTTGTTACAAAAGTACTTGGAAAAAGTTAAAAGCTTGAGCTAAAAGTTTGAAGAGGTCACGGTCCACCACGTACCTAGAGAAAGGAACACACGGGCAGACCTCCTATCGAAGTTGGCCAGCACGAAGCCGGGAGAAGGCAACCGGTCTCTCATTCAAGGTATGACAAGAGAACCAGCGGTCACACTGCACGTGTCAAGGCTAGGTTCTTCATGGCTAGACCCCCTCACCAACTTTCTAGAACACGGTAAACTCCCTGACGACGAAAAGGATGCGGCGAAATTAAGAAGGGAAGCAGCCAAGTACGCCGTCATCCAAGGACAGCTGTTCAGGAAAGGGCTCAACCAGCCCCTACTGAAGTGCCTACACCCCGACCAGACGGACTACGTCCTCAAGGAAGTCCATGAAGGCTGCTGCAGACACCACATCGGAGGCAAGGCCTTAGCAAGAAAATTAATTCGAGCCGGATACTATTGGCCGTCAATGATGGCGGACTCCAAGGAGTTTGTCAAAAAATGTGTGAAGTGTCAACAGAACGCCAATTTCGCCAGGGCGCCGGCCTCCGAGTTAAGCTTGCTGACGACCTCCCGGCCATTTTCTCAATGGGGAGTCGACCTCTTAGGGCCCTTCCCAGTCGGTCCTGGACAAGTCAAGTACCTCATAGTCGCAATTGACTACTACACCAAATGGATAGAGGCCGAACCACTAGCTAGCATATCCTCGTCCAATTGCAAGAAATTCATGTGGAGGCAGGTGATAACACGATTTGGGATACCAGAAGTCGTCATCTCGGACAACGGCACGCAGTTTACTGACAAGAAGTTCACGGAATTCTTTAACGGCCTGGGTATAAGACAAAGGTTCTCTTCGGTAGAACACCCCCAGACAAACGGGCAGGTAGAGTCTACCAACAAGATTATCCTTTCAGGGCTGAAGAAGAGGTTGGATAATAAAAAGGGTGCTTGGGCCGACGAACTAGCCTCGGTTCTCTGGTCTTACCAAACAACTGAACAATCCTCCACTAAGGAGACTCCCTTCCGGCTAACGTATGGGGTGGACGCAGTAATACCCGTAGAGATCGGTGAACCGAGCCCCCGATTACTTTTGAAAGGAGTAGAGGAAACCGTGGAAAAGGACCTCATAGATGAAGCCAGAGAAATGGCTCATTTGACAGAGACAGCGCTAAAACAAAGAATGGCTCTGCGCTACAACACCAAAGTGCTCAAAAGGGAATTCGAGCCGAACGATCTCGTCCTGAGGCGAAACGACATCGGCCCACCGACCCCTGGAGCAGGCAAGCTAGCGGCAAACTGGGAAGGCCCCTATAGAATAAAAAAAGTGATGGGTAAAGGCGCTTTCAAGTTAGAAAGGCTTGATGGTAAGGAAGTCCCGAGAACATGGAACGCGGATAACTTGAGAAGATTCTACTCCTAGCGGGCGGATCGACATGCCGACCAATCGAGCTAAGTGGTTAATTTGCGAGTTTGAACTTTTCATAGTGACCTACGAGTCCTTTATGTAATTACCGAATAAAATATACTTGTGCAAATTTTCTCTCCTGTCTTGTTCCCCGTTTTTCCAGATAAACTGTTCCATCACGACCGACAACGACGCGTAACCCCGGGACTGATCACCCCGGGAACCCGTCAACTGCCGCTATAACGAATGACTACGCGAAAGGCCACGATTCGTTAATATAAACGACAGCTATAAACCAACAACGGTTAATAGAAACAATAACACAACCAGACGAATAAGAGAGAGTTAACTACGTTGGATTGGGCAAACAACAAAAAAGTCAAATTGTTCACAAGCCAAAATAAAACGGCTAAACCAAAAAAGCTTTAGACAGAGAATTCATTTCTTGGGGACGTCAACAACTTTGCCGTCTTGAATGACCTTGAAAACGCCGATAGCCGACGTGTCAAACTCGGGAGCAACGATCTTGACCTGAGCTTTAAGAGCCTCTTCGGTCGCCAAAATCGCACCCTTCCCTTGTTTGACGACGTCCTTATACTTCGCTTTCCATGTCGCCAGTTCAGCCTCCACGGCCTGCTTCTCCTTCTCCATGTCGGCTACCCGTTTCTGCGCCGCGCCGACCTGACTTTCTAGAGCCATTTCACGATCGACAAGGCGAGAAACCGTGGCGTCTGATTCTTCTAACTTCTTCTCAGCAGTGGCGGCTTTCTTCTCGGCAGCAGTGGCTTTCTTCTCAGCGGCGTCAAGTTTCTCATTTGATTGGGTCAACTGCTCCCGGAGAGTCTCAACTTCACTTTTTAGCTCATTGTTAGCCTTCCCAGTAGATTCCAACCTTCTACGGAGGGACTCCATCCCGGATAGCTCAAACTCGGCCTTCCGAGCTATCACGGCGCCGCGTAAAAGGGTGCGGTACATCCACCTCGCCTGCCCGGCAAGGGAAGACTCATGGAAATACTCCTCGGTACCGGGAATCAGCTGGGAATCTATAAAGTTCCCGGCATCAAAATTCCTCTCCATAACAGTGAGAACCCCCTCAGGATTGGACGACGTTTTCCTCTTCCTCTTGAGGCTAAGGACCTCTTCCACCTCGTCATCGGCATCCGGGTTAGACGTCGAACCCCCGGTGCCGATCACCTCGCGGAAGGGGGAAACATGAACCGCTTTGTCGACCTCGATCTGGGCAGCTTGGGCCGAGGTCCCAGTCCCGTCGACCGCGGCCTCTTGCTCGGTAGCAGCCTTGTCCTCCGGAGGAGCAACAGACTTCTCGGCGGCAAATTTCTCATTGTCCCCTTCGTCGTCACTAGCGCACAGGAAGGTTTGGAATAAGTTAGGAAGACCCGTCACCTCGGCAGACATCCCCACTGCGAAAAAGCAAGCGAAGTCGGTTAATCACTACAAATTGTTAATAAAAGCAGAAAGACAAGGGACAAGTAGAGGCTCCTCACAAATATAATTACGACCGGCCTCCCGATCACCCATGAGAAGGTGAGGATTTACATGATTCCTCCCGAAGACAGCCATCAACACATCGGCAATCTTCCTATCAACCGCAGACATGCCCCTATAAGTTACCTTAACGAAGGCATTGGACCCCGCTCTGAAACTCCAATAGGTCGGAATAAGGCGTACCCCCTCTAACGACAGCCAAAAAGGATGACGACCTTTGACAGGGCGGACCTTGAAATATTTGTCCTTAAACCCATGATAGGAGTCTTCAAACAAACCAAAAATCCTCCGACCTTGGGCAGACCGGAAGGACATGAACCCCTTTTTATGTTTCCCCTCCTTCGAAGGGTTAGTAAGGTTGAAGAAGAAAAGGAAGACATCTACAGACACCGGAAGCTCAAGATACTCACAAACCATCTCGAAGCAGCGGATTGAGGCCCAGCTGTTCGGATGCAACTGCGACGGCGCCACGGACACACGGCTTAAAAGCGCCATCTGGAAGGCGGAAAACGGAATACGAACCCCAACTTGAGTAAACATGGATTTGTAGAACCAAATCCAGTCGGCTACTCGGGGGTGGTGGAGATTGATCTCGTACAATCGCTCGTGAGGAGCCGGGATGAAGACGTCATAATTGGCTTCTTCATCAGTCCCTCCGCACAAGTACTCGGCTTGTCAGAACTCGGTGAGCTCCTCCTCACCCATTTGGTTAGGCGAATCCTTCACGTCGGAAACGACCCAAGCATAGGGATCGTACGCCGCGGGAGAAGGGGAAGCCCGGGAGACCGTGCGAGCCATACCTACATGGGGGGACCATCCAGTCAGTCTAAGAGATCGGTTGCTCAGGCCGAGCACAGACACTACCCCCGCTACTCCCCAACTAAGGATGAAACACTATAAATGGATGTAGAAGTTCAAGAAAAAACCTACCCTGGAATGCTACCCCCCTAACACGTAAAACCACCATTGAAAGGCTACACAGCAACAACAAAAACCAGGCAACAAGCATGCAAGAACGAAGCACGAAAGAAAAGAATTCAAAGAATTACCTGAATTGATGGAAAGAGGATGAAATTGCAAGTCTGGAAAGATACAGGGAGAATGTACGAGAGCACCACAATGACGTTCTGAAATTTTGTAGCAAGGAAAAGGAAGGAGGGAGATGGGAAGTATGAAGAAATGCAGAAGCATAAAACTGATTGTTTAAAAACTGCCTCCCAAGAAGCGCGAAACGCCTGGGGGCAGAATAGTCTTTGCAAATGGGGTTTTTCCACCCTATTATGAGCATTTAATGCTCCGCACAAGGAACGATGCGACGAAACGGTTGCCTATGCAAACCAAGGGACACGCGCATTGGGGGCATATTCTCCCCACGTGCGGCCGAGTTGACGAGAACAAACGAAACGGGAGACGACACGCCACTAATAGTCCCCACGACTACCACTGGCGCGTGGGGGCACTGTTACGGCCAGCCCAAGTGACTCGCGGGTCAACCCGACCCGGTGATGACCCGACCCGAACGGTCGGATGCAAGCGGTTCACTGTGCGACCCGGACACGCGTCCCTGACAGCTCCCCACTACAGCTGTGAGGAAGCTTCGAGGAAGGTGGACCTGTCCTCGTAGGACCCACCTCTGACACGATATAAATAGGGAAGGACCTGCCCTCCCCTCGAGGTACGTCACCTTTTCACCTAACATTTCTCCGCCTGCACACTGACTGACTAGATCGTCGGAGTGTCTTTGCAGGTGGCACCCCCCCTTTTTCTCTCACGACCAGTGCTCGACTTCACGGCAAACCGGAACCCGACACAACAGCGATTGAGGAATCCTCGCTCCCATCAATCATCACCCGACCTGTTCGGAAACCGACCACCGAACAGAATCATATATATAAATTTATGTTATATATTCGCATTCAATACAATTTACAGTTTGCGAATATAATTCGATTTGTAAGATGATAAAATTCGATCTTATTTACATTTTAATTGAATTGGATCGTGAATATCACATCTATATCCATGGATTTAATTTATATATTTGAACCAAATAATAAATAAGTAATATATATACGTTGTATTTATATTTTATTTTTATTAATAATTATTATTCATATATATTAAGAACAAAAATAATACATATTATTATCAAAAGATATATTAATTTAAATTTAAAAAATAAAAGTGTACGTTAATTATTCAAATACAAAAAATAACTAAAAATTATATTAACTGCTAATTTTCTTCTCTTTAAATCTTGAAAGTACTTCTCTTCTTATTTTCATATTTTAAAAATGTTGAATAATTATTTCATGAATAAATAACCATTTGTACGCATGAGAGATGAAAACGCTGACATTTGTACCCATGATAGTCTGAAACTAAAGTTATACGCATGATAGATGCCCTCCGTGTGACAAAAGTGCCCTGACTTGGATCTAAACTTGGTTCGTGGGAATCCGATCCTACGTGACAAAATCAGGGCACTTTTGTCATGCAGAGGGCATCTATCATAGGTATAACTTTAGTTTCAGGCTATCATGGGTACAAATGTCAGCGTTTTCATCTCTCATGGGTACAAATGATCATTTATTCATTGTTTCATTATCAACTTGATTGAATGTCTCTCTTTCTATATATGTAAAATAATCATTCAACCACTCATCTCCCATTCGATTATGAAATTGACTCTTTATGATATTCATAATAGAAAATGTATAAAAGAATCAAAGCTAATTTCCACAGAAGAAATATCAATGGATAAACAATATATTTTTTTGTCTCAACAATAAGAACTTCTTTTTATTAGAAGAGACTAATGGAGTGATTTCAGATTCTAATGGTAGCTTTGTTTTGAAATATTTTTTTATTATTATTTATAAAAATAAAAAATATATATTTTAAATTAGTAAATTGATCAATCACTTTAGAAATTTATATGCAATACAACTACATATAATAGAATAAAATAAAAGATAAACAAACAAATAATAAGAATCACTAAATTGAGAATAAAATAAAATATATAAATTCATGAAGAGAATAAAAAAATAGATTAATACTTAAACTATAATTGTTTGAATTAAAATTTGCAATTAAAAATATAAAAAAGAAAAACAATGAAATTAAAAGATACATAAAGTCATAAAGAGCTATACAAAACAAAACAGAGAATTTAAAATTTACTATTTAATGAAGAGAAGATGACTACTAGATAAAGAATAGAAAAAGAAAGTTGAAAATATAAAACTAAGAAGAGAGTTTAAGAGAATAAATGAGTGATGACTGAGATTTGAGAATGAAAGAAGACTAGTGCCCTCCCATGCCTCTGTGCAGGTTCGTGCCTTGTTATATTATTTTATTTTTATTATTTAAAAAAATTAATTTATTAATATTTTAAGAGTAAGCATGTTTAAAAGAATGAAAAATAGAAGAATTCATTAGAGTGAAAAAGGAAATTTCGTTGACATTTTTTTATAAAAATAAGTTTATTTAATATATTTTTATTTTGTCGATATATCTGATATCTGATCCGATTCAATCCGCAAATCAGATCTGAGCATAAAAAAATACAGATATTAGATTCAATCTGATCAAATTAGTTTAGTGCAAATCAGATCGAGATTTTGATCATATCCTATTCGATTCGATCCGTAAACACCTCTAAATAGACATCCTCGCCACTAAAATAGTGACAATTTTTTGGGGCAAAATCACAATTATTTTTCTATTAGAGCATTAAAAATTTTACAAAGAACTTATCTCATATTCATGCAAATTATTTTAGTGGTTATTTTCATAAAAACATCTTCATATAAAGATTATATTATAAATTATTTAAGAGTTCATAATATCATCTTTACATAAAGATATTTTCATAAAAATAACCACTACTTATTTCATGCAAAAGACTTAAACTTGAAAAAATTGATTAAAAAAAAAATCAATAATTCCAATTGATATTTTGATGGCTGACAATTTGGTGCTCTTTTTAATCTGCTAATGGAATTTGCATTATGGTAGTCATGATTTACCCATTTTTATATCAATCAATTTGGCAACGGCAGAAGAATATACATACACAAAATACATGACATCTGCATGTCACCATAGAATAATAAAAAAAAAGAGGCCATGGCATGGAAGCTTTTTACTATACATTTGTTATAACATTGCCAATAATATTTGATTCCATGTGTCTGGTATTCCAGGCAAACACCAATGTATGCAATCCGCATTTTGGGGATTGGCCCTTTCTTCCTCAGTTAGCAATTTGCCTCCGGTTTCAGTGTAAACTGAAGAGTGGCCATCAATTCTGTATTCTGAGATCTGTGTTATGTTTATAACACTCACTGGAACCTTCATTTTCTTCATCACTCTGGACACTACATTCATTATGTCCTTGTTAGAACCAGTTCCCCAGTGATTCTTTTTCCTCACAGGCTTTGTCTCATTGAAACATTTCACACCTTCCATGTTGCCCCAATCTTCACTTCTATTAACAAAAATAATTTAAGTCTTTTAGTTCCAACTTTTAGCTCCAAAAATTGGTGCCTTTTTAGTTTTTTTTTTTTTTTTAAATAGTAAGGTGGAAAATTGCATGCAATTGTCTTCATGCAAAATTGATAATTGACACATTAGATGACAATTTAATCAAATATATCAAATCATCTAATGATTCTCAACTATTAACTTTACATGAAGATAACTGCATTTAAGTCTCTGCCAAATACTAATAGGTCACATATCAATTGTCTATCAAATATTTTATGAAGACAAATTAACCATAGAAACTAAAACTTAAACTGAGTATTTTGATTTTTTTTGTCTGAACCAAAACGAATACATAATTACATATTTTACTGAAATCTCAAACTAAATTACACTTTAATTGTTAGGTTCTTTGGATATTTCATAACTCTTTTCACCGAATTTCTAGGTGCAACTCATAGGATTATTGGTTAAGGTACTTCAGTACTTGTAATTGTAAAAGATGAAATTGTAGTTTTGATAAGAACAAGAAATAGACCTTGAGTGTGTGGGAGACATTGTTGTGAAGAAGACCTTGGTTTTGTTTGGATTGATAGTTGAGTCAACCCAATTCGCCCAAGTCTTCAAAGCTAACTTGTAAGCAATTGAGTTGTCTAATTCTTCGTACCCTTCTTCTCCATTTGCAAATGAACCCCACCTTAAAATTAACAAACTACATGTTAGAACCATTTTTTTCTTAAAATACATGTATTAATTGATTCTTATTTTTTTTACACTTCATATAATCTTTGAGAAGAGAAAATTTGATGATTATGTATCTTGGAAAGAAAGAAAGAAAGCTTACAGTGATTTAATCTTAGCACTGCTCATCCACCAAACATAGGTATTGAAAACAAGAATGTCCACTGCTGTCCAATTTTTGGCTCTGTCCATGATAGCATCCACTTTTATTATCCTCTTCTTTGGATCTCCTATGATATCAATATCAGAGTTGGACTCTACTATGTATGGAGCCCAATAGAATTCTATAGTAGCATTGTATTGCTGTGAAAAAAGAAAAAAAGAAAGAAAGAAAGGTAATTATAACTAATGTGACATCTAACTACTTAAATAATTTGCTGATATATCTAATACAAAGATTAATATGTTATATTTAAGGAAATCTCTAGGGGCTCGCTGTTGTCATATATATGGTTGATTGAGAACTAGAAGAAGAGCCTATGTCTAAAGGAACGGAAATGCTTGAGTTACATATTTCAATACCATAGCTTTGAAGACTGAGTGAATATTTCTTCTTTCCATAGATTTCTGGTCTTGAGGTATGATCCATTCCACCAAACAAACAAAAGATTCCCATTGGTTTCTTTGTAGTGAATCCCCAACAAACATAAGCCTTTTTCCTTGAAGCTTTCTCAGAGCTAGCTCAGGATTGAATCTACAAAAAAAGTTACCCATTTCTTGGTTACTTATCTTAAGAAAAAGTTTCCCACAGAAAAAAATATATAAGGGATTAACTAACAAAATAATTTAATTTTAATATATTATTATTGTAAAACAATTTTACACATATATTTAATTATATAACGGAGCAATACTCACATACAGAATAAATATGTACATAAAATACAAGTATTGACCTGTTTGGTAGTGAAATTGTATTTTATTAAAAAATATTATGGAATCCACGTGTTTGATCATTCATTCTTGTTCTCACTCGATATATTCTGTATACAATTGCAATCTATATGAGAGTAGTATCCTTTACATTAATTACGTGAAGTATCATCTAAAAGAACAGATATAATTAGATAATTGTGTATAACATTTTATACTAGATTAAAATTAAACTAATCTATTGTTATAAAAAGAAAAAGAGAGATACAGGAACAAAGATCATGAAACTTACCTTGGCAAGTTGCAATCTTCTGGCTGCCATTCCCAGTGCATGTAATCAGTATCATTTCTTCCATTTTTGACACAAGAAAACTGCCTCTCTATATAGGGGCAGCTTATGTCAGAATATAGTGGCTTTATTGAATGGTTGAAAACCCATTTTCCATTTGCAACATTGCATTCTTCAGCATCAAATTCAAACCTGTCATCGACCCATGATGCATTCACAACCTCTTTTCCAACCTCGTCCTCCTTTACTCTTTTATCGTCTGCTAAAATAATCATGAATCATATGATAAAAACATTTCATTAATTACTATCATATATTGCTAGAACCAGAACTAACTCTTGTTTTGTTCAATTCAACTGATCATAGTAGCAGATCTTAAAAATTTGGATAACGGAGACAAAAATTTTATGTAAATAGAATAAAAATTTTTGTATAATTTTTATTTTAGTGCGGGATCAAACATTAAAAAAAGAAGAAAAACGCAAATTGAGAAAAAATATGCACATATATACTTCAAAACAAAATTTCAAATGGTAACAAGGGACTAAATGGTAGTATTATATACATGTATTTTTCTGTGACCGACTGACACATGTTTTGCATAACAAAAGAGAAAATATAAGATGAGAAGGCATCACATCCAATTCAAAACCTTAAGGTGTTAAGTTAATGGGTCTTTCATCTTATAAAATCTTCACTCTTCCTTGCTTTCTTTGATGTGGAACTAATTTCGACATTCCTCACACTTGCAACACTAACAAAAATTGCTATCTACAAATAAAAATCAATTAATCATATATTTATATATAAATACCTATGTTATTTAATTTATTTTCAATGTGCATTTTGTATTGGGAGGTGATTTTTAGTGTTAGAGTAATATAGTTGTTATACATGTATAGAAAGAAAGGGACTAGCAATGATACAGTTATCTCCCAACTTGACTCGACTAAACTCGTAGGAAGAATAATAGACTTACTAGATTTGGGTTCAGTGCTCTTTCTTGGACAAAAAGGCTTGAGCTTGATAATTGAGATTGATGAAAAGGAACTGAATTTCTCAGCATACAACAGAGCCATGAAGACAAGAACACATAGAGTGATGATAATCGTTGTCAGAGGAAGCTTTACTATTCCTACTCTTGGAGGCTTCATCATCATGATTACCCTGATGAAGAATGAAGAATTGAAGCTCAAAGATGGTAAGATTAAACTAAAAAAGAGGCTGAATTATTATTGTTGCAAGGCAAAAACAACAGAATGATGAGGACATTGTAGGGGTGAGAGGGTTTACAGGGTGAGAGAGGTTTTATGCAAATTTTGAGTAGGAGTGAAGTTAAAGCATAGTATTCTTGTTTTGCTTAGGACTAATTAAAATTTAGTAAAATATGGATGAGAAAGGGTAGTGGAGGTTAAAGAATGAATTGAAAGGCTAACATATTTGGCACTACTACCCTACCATCATGCATATTTATTTACACACGCATAATGCATTCCCTGTTTATATATTGTCATTTAGACTCTAATATTTTATCACATGGGAAATTATACTATGTTAAGTTTCATGTAGCCACTTGTATGTAGAATATGATGAATAATTCAACAGATGTGATCATATGGTAGTTGGTGCTGTGAAGAAATCATAATTAATACAAATTAAGAATTGTGGTTAATACAGATATTCAACAGATCTGGTCATATACTACGTGTTGTGAAGAAATGATTAATTAATACAAACAAAGAATTGTGCTTTATTCATATTTTTTAATAATATAATTAACTATTAGAATAATCAAATGTTTTACGGTAAAATAACCAAACATGTTATTATTGCAGAATAATTAGATTTATCTACAGCAGCATAATTAAAGTTTTTTTATGAATACAAAATATGTATCATTATATATTAGCTAATATTTTATATATAGTATGGTTTTTTTATGGTTCAAGAAGCGTGTTATTTGTAATATGAAATATCTATACGTATTTACATTAACTAAATGATAAAAAAATAGGAGTTATATTGAAATGAGCACTACACCAAAATCTAAGGAGGATGATGAGTATTGGAAGTAAATGTCCATACGAATATATAATCTATGAGAAGTTGTTCCAAAATATATTAGGCTCACATAGATAATAGATATATTGTGCTGGATCTAACTAATGCACAAATTTAGGACTAATACAAAATAGGTGAAGTCTATGCTGTAGAAAGGAAAAAATCTCTACGCCTATAAATTTGTGTTGTCTTAACAAATAATTAACAAATATCTCTAAAACGGGATAAAGTCTACAATTTTGCAGGTGAGGTGCAAAACCTCCTCTCGATTGCACGTGAGAATTTTTATATAATTAGACTGATTAATTATTATGTTTAATTATTTTAACATGATAGTGGACTTCTATGTACTAATTCTTTCCTGTCTCTGGATCATTATTTTACAAAGACAAATACAAAATGAATTAAAGGCTTGAGTTTATGAACTTATAATACTATGTATACTATTCATCCATTTAATTCATAACATTCATTATTATTTATCACTACAGTGGGAAAATAAAAATGAATTTTCTCAATTTTTTTTATTGATATTGTTAAGTGTATTTTTTTATTATATAATATATATTTTTATATTTTTTGTTTTATTTAAAAATAATGTATGACAGAAATTTTCAGTTTATCATATTTATTGAAAAAAAATGAGAAAGCTTATTCCCCTAGTACAATTACTATTCTTACTAGTGATCCTCTTATGATAATTAATTCCCATATATTTTTAACTTTCATAAAAATTATATAGGTTGGGATGATTTTATTATTCTCTTAAAAAGTAATTTTTATTATCTTGGATTTTAGAAAGTTTTGGGAAAAAAAGCTGAAAACTAATTTTGAGTAGCAACAATTTGTTTATTTATTGTAAAATAATTTTAAAGAATCAATTTCCATTTGAAAAAAAAATTATAGAGAAAAAATGATTGTATTACTATTATTATTCAAAAACATAAATTTATCTTTATTATTAAAAATATATAAAATTTATTCTTTTATAAAATACTTATATTAAAATCTAACCGATAAATAAGAAATTAATTTTCAAATTTTAAGATATTATTTTGTTCTTTTATATTTTTTAGTTAAAAATAAAATTAAAATGAATTCGTATAAATATGTCCTAAGAGATATATGTTTCAATAAAATTTTGTTTGATAAAATGAAAAAATTCTTGAAGATTTATAGAGCAATAACAAAAAAAATTTGGCCTCAACCCAAAATGCTTTCTTTTATGCAAAAACAAAAAAAAACTCTAACACACTATAATTCATAAATATCTATTATCTATTATATATTTCTAATTTTAGAGTTAAAATATGTCACATGTCACTTTTTCATTGTAATTGGAATCAAATCTTTTTCTCCAAAATTAAGGAATTCTCCTTTCCTTCTTATTAATTTTACAACCAAAATGTGCCACATGTCACTCTCTCATTGTAATTGAAATTAATTCCTTCCTTTCAAAATTAAAGAATTTTTTTCCTCCTCTTTACTAATTTTACAACCAAAATGTGCCACATGTCACTCCCTCATTGCAATTGAAATCAAATCTTTTCCTCTAAAATTAAAGAGTTCTTCCCTCTTCCTTTCTCTATTTCTCTCATCCTTCAACTACTCTATCTATTTTATATATCTTTATTAATATCAATGATTAAATACTAATTTGACAATCAAAATATGCAACATGACATTCTATAATTGCATTAAAATTGAAATTAAAATATTAAAATTGAAATTGAAATATATCTATATTATGTATCATATATTACTATCTAATTTAATAATCAAATGTGTCACATTATACTCTCTTATTAAAATTGAGAAAAAATATATTTTTTTCAAAATTAATAAACTTCCTTCCTAAATTCTCTAATCTACTTCTCTCCATTTTTATTTCTCTCCACTATTTTTACTCTATATATAATTTATGTTTTATATTAGTAATTTGACAAATTAAAATATGTCATCTGATATTTTTTTACAATTAAAATAAAATTTTTTCTTCAAAAATTAACAAACTCTCACTCTCAGTCTCATTCTTTATCTTTATCTTTCTATCTCCTTTCTCTCATTCTCTATTTTTCCATCTTTTTC
>NC_029775.3:94340346-94340907 GCF_000817695.3 Arachis duranensis | reverse complement strand
TTTAACAAAAAATTTTTATCAACTTACGACTTTTTTTTATAAAAGTAGTTTAATTTTATAAATTTTTTGTGTTATATATAATTTATACTGTCAGAATAAAATAGACCATAATTTTAAAAAATTTATATTCTCATGGTAAAAATACTAATAATGATCTAAGTTAAGCATTAAAATTATATTCTTATGTGAAAGAGAGAAAAGATTTTTACATCCCGCTTTTAAAATTGCAGACTTTATTCTTTTTTAAGAACAGTTGTCAATCATTCTTTGAGACAGTATAAATCTCCATATATATATATATATATATATATAACTTTGTTCTTTTTACACTGTAGACTTGACCTACATAACTGTCAAATTAATTAAGTAGAAGAGTAGTTAATTGTGAGATTGAAGAGAAAGACATAGAGTTACGATACTTTTTGAACTTCTAAATTTTCGTAATGTTGATTATTTATATATAATTGTATGACTTATATTAGATTTGTTTCTCTTAATCTGATGAAAAATTACCCCTCCCGCTAAATAGATCCTCAATAGCCGAGTTTCATATGAATGAAC
>NC_029775.3:94334256-94340296 GCF_000817695.3 Arachis duranensis | reverse complement strand
AATATCTCAATTTAATAAATATTACTGACGACTCTTTTAACAGAAGTTTTGAAGGTATTTGTGTAAACTGTAAGCCTAATCATGGTTTTCGAATTGGAGATCGCTATGATATAGTCACATAATTGATGAGTATATAAACTTGTGATTCACGATAATAAGTAACTTGATATGAGATTTTAAATAATTATTTTCTATGGACTAGGGAGTAGGGACGTATTAATAACTAACATGCTAAAAGGTAAAAGCTGTCGCCCAAAATAGTATAAGAAACTAGTATTTTCTTCCTGCAATAATATTACGAAATTTTAAGTTTTATTAAATAAATTTATATATACATTTTTTTATTTTTGATATTGAAAAAAAAAACAGTTTACAATATTGTTGGAGTATGATGTGTTTAACTAGCATGTGAAAAATACAAATTAGATTATCAGATTTATTATTTAAAATACAAATATAACCTTCATATTTGTATATTTTGACTTTTTAAAATTTTTAATTACAAATCTAACTTTTAAATTCGTGTACCTCATTTAAATTAAACTTGTTCTTTTTCCTTAGCAAATTTGAGTAGATTTTCGTAGAAATTTAGAGAAACCAAATCAGAACCTTCATTTGCTTTTCCTAATTAAAAAAATATTCTTCGTATCGATGGAAAACATATTCATCATTTCATAACGCTACATAACATGTCAAAAGCCTTCATTACCAAAAAATGAGCCATATATATAAAATCCAAATCGAATAGGCTGATTTGGCCGAAAATTTGGTGAATTAATGGTCCAATTGGTTCAATTTAGTGTTCAGACCATATAAAGAGCAAATTGATCAACGATAGTCAAATCCGTCAGAAACCAAGCGGTCCGGCGCGAAATGGTATGGGTTAGACGCAAAATCCGTGCGCGCCCATCGTGCACAAGCAATGCATTGAACTATTGTAGGAAACAACCTTCCAGAATTATTCAAAAATAGTAGCAGGTGTGTCTCAAACTGGAGATCTCCAAGAAGTCTACTGTAAAATTCCAAAATTTAATAAATAATTAATTAATAAATTAATTATGATTTAAAGAAATTAAAAAATTAAGTTTTATGATTTAGAGATGTAAAAATATTTATAATAGAAATTAAAATACTAATTTTAAACGTTTTGGCTCAAAATAAGGTCAACGAGCTAAATCGGTAGAATCGGGCCCATATTGAGCCCAAGGTCCAACCTATTTTAAGCCAAAATTAGCATCCTTTTCCCCTCCAATTATTTCACGTTGAAGATGAGAGGTGAACTTAGAGTCTTAGACCCCTAACTTCCATTTTGTAAAACCCGGTTAATTAACGGCTAATTAGCCTATAAATGAGAATTTATTCTAGAAAGCCCAAAATGTGATTTTTGTGGCTAAATATGATAGAGGAGATTGAGACGAGAATTTCGGTACCAATTTTATAGAATTCGGGCCAAGATTGGATCGAACGGGCCAAACCGGGCCAACCGGACCTAAAGTGGGCCCTTGGCCCAACATCACTAAACCAAAACCCTAGTTTTCAGCATTTTCTCTCCTCACTAAACACACTCACATGCTGAAAATGGAGGCCATGGAGGGAAGAATACTCTCTCAAGTTCTTTCTCTTACTTGATCTTCAAACCACCATAACTTTTGATCTAGAGCTCCGATTGCTGCTCCGTTTGCGGCCACGCGTTCACCGCGGAGAGCTCTACAAAACCCATACAATTAATGTTGAGTTAAGCCACGTTTTTCTCTTCCAAAATTCCAGCCTTGTTTTCGAGTTTTATGAGCAAAAATGTTGAGATTTTGGGCTCTTTGATGTTATAGGACCCAACTCTCTTGAAGGAGAAGGTTAATCTTGTCTCCTTGGATCTTGGGTGTGGTAAGATTCTCAACTCTAGTGTAATTTGTTGTTCTATGATGTTTGGGTATTGAGATGTTGTGTATGAGTATGATGATTGTGGCTTAGGTTGTGTATATGTGAATATTGGAGCTTGAGTGGTGATTTTGAAAAGCTTTAAAAAGGGATTTGGTGGTGAAAAATCTGTTCTTGAAGGTGTTGAGGCCTTGAGAGCTTGTGGATAAGTGATTTGGAAGTGCTCCGGTTGAGCTTGGGAAATCGGCTAAGGTATGGTTTCGGTTTCCCGTATCTAATATGTAATGTGGTAGGAAATACTTAGGCTAGAGGCCCTAAGATAGGCATTGAATGGTTGATGTTGTTGAATGATTGAGATATGTGATGTGGTCATATATGTGATGATGATTATTGATGCCTTGGTGGTATGATGTATGAGAAATATGCATGTTGTGATATATGCTTGATGATTGGTTATGGTTGAATTGTGGGTTGAACCATGTTGATGGTGAGTATGATATTAATTGTGTACCATGATGATTTATTAGGATTGGTGTTGTTGAGAATTGGCATGAGGAAGAGTATATGATATGTCAACGTGTTTGGATTTGAGCCACTTGGGTGAAGTGGGTTAAAATGATGGGATAGTGATTTTGTATATTGTGGTAAAGTCTCAATATGTGAGTTGAGGAGGCTTGATGTTGAATTTGATATATTTTGATTGATTTCAAAGAAAAGGGATGAAATTGGCATGTTTGATTGATTTTGAAAAGAGTTGAAAATGACTTGTTTTGAAAATGGCACTTTGTGGTTTTGTATGAAAAACATGGTTTTTGGGCATACTTTGACGGGACATAACTTGGACTACGGATCTTTGTTTTGCGCCAAATCTGTTTAAAAATGAAATTGGACCCGGGATGTCCATGTCGTTTGAAGAACGGATGAAAAATGATTTAAAATGAGGAAGTTAAGTCCATTGGAAGAGAGGGGTTTGAATCTGTGAATTCTGCAGCTTTTAACTTAGAAAATTTTAAGCAGAAATACCCCTCGCGCGTAGGTGCACTTGGTGAGTATGTGCGCGTAGGCACACTTGGCGCGTATGCGCCGTTCTTCCAGAAAGCACCATCCACGCGTACGCGTGATGTGCGCGGGCGCGCCGATTGTGCTGCACCCAATGCCCGGCCATTTTCCAGAGAGTTGTGCGAAAACTGTGCCAGCTTTGTGCCTGGGGCACGAGAGTACCCACGCGTACGCGTGGTTGACGCGTGCGCGTCGTTTGGCTATTTTTCAATCCACGCGTTAGCGTGCATGACGCTTACGCGTCAATGAGTTTTTGAGACCATCCACGCGTGCGCGTGGAGTGCGCGTACGCGTGGACCTGTTTTCATCCCAAAGTTAATTTTTGGGTTTTAAAAGCCAAATTTCATACTTTTAAGCCTCCGATCTCACCACTTATATCTTAAATCATTATGATATGTCTAGCTATGAGGCCACCACGTGTTTCAGGTTGAGACTCGAAACTCTTTTGACCCTATGTCGTTAGGGTGGCCAGGCACTGTGAAAGCCCCAGATGATCTCACTCCCATAAATATTCACCATTGAGGGTGATGGATATGTATCATGATTATGATCAAGCTTATTTTGAGTATGACTCAAGTTGGGGAGACACGACAGAGGGACAGTCCAATGGTTAACTGCCAGGACTTGTCGAGTTGGCTCTATAACCGACAGATGATATCATCAGCCACTAGGGATAGGCATTCATCATATGCATACTATATGAATTGTTTGAGATTGCCTATTTGACTGCATATTACTTGCTAATTGTCTAATTGCCTTACTTGTTCCTAATTGTATATTTCTTGTCTGATATAACTGTGTTTGCTACATTATACTCCTGCTGGTGGTTGGGAGGTGAGAAGGAATTGAAAAGGGAAGTATTAGTTAGACTATTTGAAGGAATTGGAAAGGGAAGTATTAGTTAGACTGAAGAATCTTTAGTCAGATACCCTTATATGGTTTAGCTTGTTTATAAGCTTTGAATTATCTGGAGGAAGTTCTAGGATTGCCTTCGGCTTTCCTCTATTATTATGTATTATATATGTGGAAGCTGTTACCATGCTGGGGACCTCTGGTTCTCACCCATGCGGATTTTGTGGTTTTCAGATGCAGGACGTGAGGTTTCCCGCTGAGGCATGCTGGAGACTTCTAGATTTGCGAAGATCCTTTGTTCTCGGGGCTATGTTTTGGTTTATATGTTTTGTTTAGATACTTTTATCTCCATTAAATAATACAAACTATGATGACTCCTCTTATGGGAGATTTTGGAGATTAGGTTTTATGTATTTGTGTCCCTTTGGGTTTTCTTTGGGATTTTCCTTATTTTTATCATATGTATATATCGCTATGCTCGGATCGGTTATCTTCGCAGCCGGATCTTGAGTCTTGATATTCCTGTTTTTGATACTCCTTTGTATATATATAATCACGCGTTGGTTATAATCAATCATTCATACTAGTTATACTCCTTTGCGCTTTCGAGATGCGTTTTTTGTTTACCCCTTTTTTCTACAAAGGCTCCTAGTTATAATCAATCATTCATACTACTATACGTACTAAATTTTTATTTTAGAGGTCGTAATACCTTGCCATCTCTGAATTATGACTTAAGCATAAGACTCTATATGGTAGGGTGTTACATTATGGTATCAGAGCAGTTCGTTCCTGTAGAGCCTGAGGGATGGACTGATTATGCTTATGTGCGTTCTCTGTGTGTGTGTTATGTGCTATTAGTATATCTGCTTGATATATTTGGCATAAACGTTCATGAGCATGCATTTGGGACTTTGAAGCACTAGACTTCCGATATTGAGACTGATCAACTTAATATCGATTGTTTGGTGTGTATAGGAACCAGATGGCGCCTCGTGGACGTGGTAGAGGCCGTGGTAGAGGTCGTACTAACACTCGTGCACCGGAGAATAACCCTAATGACTCGGTGAACTTTATGACTGTGTTGGAGGACATGGCTGTTGCTATGCAAGCCACTGCTGAGGCTCTTGGTCAACAGATGAACAACCATGGTAATGATAGAGGTGGAGTTCAGGGCCCGATGACGCTGGCAAACTTTTTGAAGGTTAATCCGCCTAAGTTCAAGGGAACTACTAGTCCGACTGAGGCTGATACATGGTTTCAGGCTATAGAGCGAGCACTGCAAGCACAAGTGGTACCTGAAGGGCAGCGTGTCGAGTTTGCTGCCTATATGCTCACAGGTGAAGCGTCGCATTGGTGGCAAGGTATCCGACGTCTTCTGCAGCAGGGTGATGACTATATCACCTGGAATGTTTTCCATGAAGAGTTCTATAAGAAGTACTTTCCAACTTCTGCTAGGACAGCTAAGGAACTTGAGTTACTGCAGCTGAAGCAGGGTACTATGTCCATATCAGAGTATACTGACAAGTTTGAGGAGCTGTTCAGGTTCTCTCGTATGTGCCAAGGGACTTCGGTGGAATATGAGGAATGGAAGTGTGTTAAGTATGAAGGAGGACTCCGGAGTGATATTTTCAGTTCAGTGGGACCAATGGAGATTAGGACCTTCTCCGAGTTGGTAAACAAGTGTAGGGTTGCTGAAGAGTGTGTGAAAAGGGCAACCGCTGAGAAAGGGAGTCACAAAGGATCATTCCCACAGAACCGAGGGAAGAGATTTGCGCCTAGAGGTCCGGTTCGTCCTTCAAGAGAGGAAGCTCTTTCAGGAGGCCCAACAACAACAACTCCCAAGGAAAGAAGTTTGGGAAGCAGCCTCAGAATGATCAAGCTTGTACTAGGTGTGGAAGTCACTATCCGGGAGCACCATGCAAGGCCGGATGGGGTTTGTGCTACAATTGTGGAAAGGCGGGGCATAAAGCCGCAAATTATTTGGAGAAGCAGAAACAAGGTGCTGGAAAGGCACAACAGACTGGTCGGGTGTTCACCACCTCAGCTATAGGTGCTGATGGATCTGAGACACTTATCCGAGGTAACTGTGAAATGACTGGTCAAACTTTAAATGCTTTATTTGATTCCGGAGCAACACATTCATTTATTATATTCGATAAGGCTAGTGAGCTAGGCTTGAAGATTGTAGTTTTAGGTTATGACCTAAAGGTATACAATGCCACCCATGAAGCCATGGTAACTAGGCTAGGAT
>NC_029775.3:94332431-94334179 GCF_000817695.3 Arachis duranensis | reverse complement strand
CATAATTTAGTCTGCTTGCCGATGATCGGTCTTGATCTTATCTTGGGATTGGACTGGTTATCTAAGAACCATGTTCTGCTAAATTGTTCTACAAAGTCGGTGTACTTTATGCCGGAAGATACTGAAGGGCCGGTCGTGGTGAATAATTATTACTCAAATTCGATGATGGTGAACTGTTCCGGAACCAAATGTCAGGGTATCATGTTGTTAACCGCGGGCGTTTCGGGTGATGATCAAAGGTTGGAACAGATTCCGGTTGTGTGTGAGTTTCCGGAAGTGTTTCCCGATGATATTGATGAGTTTCCACCTAATCGAGAGGTTGAGTTTGCTATTGAATTGGTGCCCGGGGCGGGACCAATCTCAAGTGCTCCTTATAGGATGTCACCGTTAGAGATGAACGAGCTAAAGTCTCAGTTAGAGGATTTGTTGGGAAAGAATTTTATACGACCAAGTGTCTCTCCGAGGGGTGCTCCAGTGTTACTGGTGAAGAAGAAGGATGGGAGTATGCGGCTCTGTGTGGATTACAGGCAGCTGAACAAGGTTACAATAAAGAATAAGTATCCATTGCCGAGAATTGATGATCTCATGGATCGGTTACAAGGAGCTGGAGTTTTCTCCAAGATTGATTTGCGATCCGGTTATCACTAGATAAGGGTGAGGGGTGAGGATATCCCTAAGACCGCTTTTAGGACTCGTTATGGTCATTACGAGTACACTGTAATGTCTTTTGGGTTGACGAACGCTCCTGCGGTATTCATGGATTACATGAATAGAGTTTTCCGTCCGTTTCTGGATAAATTCGTTGTTGTCTTCATTGATGACATACAGATTTATTCCAAGACTGAAGAAGAGCATGCGGAACACTTGAGGACCGTGTTGCAGATTCTAAAGGAGAAGAAACTCTATGCAAAACTGTCTAAGTGTGAGTTTTGGAAGAGTGAGGTGAAGTTTTTGGGCCATGTGGTGAGTAAGAAGGGAATAGTTGTAGATCCAACTAAGGTGGAGGCTGTGATGGATTGGAAGCAACCAACCACCGTAACAGAGATAAGGAGTTTTCTGGGTTTAGCTGGCTATTACTGAAGGTTTATCAAGGGCTTTCCACAGATAGCTTTGCCAATGACAAAGTTAACCCGCAAAGACACTTCGTTTGTTTAGACTCCTGAGTGCGAGGAGAGCTTTCAGACATTGAAGAAAAAGTTGACCACTGCACTTGTATTAGTGTTACCCGAGCCGAATGAGCCATTTGAGGTGTATTGTGATGCCTCATTAAAGGGTCTATGGTGCGTGCTGATGCAGCATCATAATGTGGTGGCATATGCCTCACGACAGTTGAGACCGCATGAAGTGAATTATCCTACACACGATTTGGAACTCGCGGCAGTTGTGTTTGCCTTGAAGGTGTGGAGGCATTACCTCTATGGGGTTAAGTTCCAAGTTTTCTCTGATCATAAGAGCTTGAAGTACCTCTTTGATCAGAAAGAGCTTAATATGAGGCAGAGAAGGTGGATGGAATTGTTGAAGGACTACGACTTTGAGTTGTATTACCATCCGGGAAAGGCGAACGTAGTGGCGGATGCGTTAAGTCAAAAGTCATTATATGCGGCTTGGATAATGCTTCAAGAGGAGACGTTGCTCAAGGGATTCGAGAGTCTAAAAATTGGTGCTCGAGAAGTATCCGGAACTTTGTGTTTGAGCTGATTAGAGATCTCAAGTGATTTTAAGTCCGAACTCCTAAAGGCTCATCAAAA
>NC_029775.3:94331781-94332329 GCF_000817695.3 Arachis duranensis | reverse complement strand
CAAAAGGTAAAGATTGAACATCAAAGACCTTCCGGGATGTTGCAACCTTTAGAGATTCCGCAATGGAAGTGGGAAAGTATTGCAATGGACTTTGTGTCTGGATTGCCAAGGACTAGGGCTGGTTTTGATGCTATCTGGGTGATTGTGGACCGACTGACGAAGTTAGCTCACTTTTTACCCATTCGGATGACTTACACCCTTGAGGAGCTAGCACGGTTATACATAAAGGAGATTGTGAGACTTCATGGTGTACCTGCTACTATAATCTCTGATAGAGATCCTCGTTTCACTTCAAGGTTTTGGGGTGCATTTCAGAAAGCGTTTGGAACCTGATTAAGCTTGAGCACGACTTACCATCCTCAAACAGATGGTCAATCCGAGAGGACGATCCAAACACTAGAGGATATGTTGAGAGTTTGTGTTTTGGACCAACCGGTGAGTTGGGATCGGTATATGCCATTAGTGGAGTTTGCATACAATAACAGTTATCATGCGAGCATCGAAATGGCTCCGTATGAGGCCTTGTATGGGAGGAAATGTCAATCTCC
>NC_029775.3:94327339-94331732 GCF_000817695.3 Arachis duranensis | reverse complement strand
GATAGGATGCTTACGGCGCAGAGTCGTCAAAAGAGTTACGCCGATCAGAGGCGAAAGCCCTTAGAATTTGAGGAAGGAGATCATGTTTTCCTTAAGGTTACTCCGATCACGGGAGTAGGTAGGGCGATTAAGGCAAAGAAGTTGAATCCTCGATACATTGGTCCATTTCAGATCCTGGAGAGGATTGGGCCAGTGGCGTATCGGATGGCTCTACCACCTCATCTTTCGAATCTGCACGACGTGTTTCACGTGTCGCAGCTTCGGAAGTACACTCCTGATGCTAGCCATGTGTTGGAACCTGAGTCGGTTCAGTTAAGGGAAGATTTGACGCTTCCAGTGGCTCCGGTCAGAATCGATGATACTAGTATCAAACAGTTGCGTGGAAAAGAGGTTTCATTAGTCAAAGTGGCATGTAGTCGAGGCGGTGTTGAGGAACACACTTGGGAACTTGAGTCGGAGATGCGAACGGATTATCCGCATTTATTCTCAGGTATTTGCATTTGAATTTTGTGGGCAAAATTCCCAATTAGGTGGGTAGAATATAAAACCCGGTTAATTAACGGCTAATTAGCCTATAAAAGAGAATTTATTCTAGAATGCCCAAAATGTGATTTTTGTGGCTAAATATGATAGAGGAGATTGAGACGAGAATTTCGGTACCAATTTTATAGAATTCGGGCCAAGATTGGACCGAACGAGCCAAACCGGGCCACCCGGACCCAAAGTGGGCCCTTGGCCCAACATAACTAAACCAAAACCCTAGTTTTCAGCATTTTCTCTCCTCACTAAACACACTCACATGCTGAAAATGGAGGCCATGGAGGGAAGAACACTCTCTCAAGTTCTTTCTCTCACTTGATCTTCAAACCACCATAACTTTTGATCTAGAGCTCCGATTGCCGCTCCGTTTGCGGCCACGCGTTTATCGCGGAGAGCTCTACAAAGCCCATACAATTAATCTTGAGATAAGCCACGTTTTTCTCTTCGAAATTCCAGCTTGTTTTCGAGTTTTATGAGCAAAAATGTTGAGATTTTGGGCTCTTTGATGTTATAGGACCCAACTCTCTTGAAGGAGAAGGTTAATCTTGTCTCTTTGGACCTTGGGTGTGGTAAGATTCTCAATCCTAGTGTAATTTGTTGTTCTATGATCTTTGGGTATTGAGATATTGTGTATAGGTATGATGATTGTGGCTTAGGTTGTGTATATATGAATATTGGAGCTTGAGTGGTGATTTTGAAAAGCTTTAAAAAGGGATTTGGTGGTGAAAAATCTGTTCTTAGAGGTGTTGAGGCCTTGAGAGCTTGTGGATAAGTGATTTGGAAGTGCTCCGGTTAGGCTTGGGAAATCGGCTAAGGTATGGTTTCGGTTTCCCGTATCTAATATGTAATGTGGTAGAAAATACTTAGGCTAGAGGCCCTAAGATAGGCATTGAATGGTTGATGTTGTTGAATGATTGAGATCTATGATGTGGTCATATATGTGATGATGATTAATGATGCCTTGATGGTATGATGTATGAGAAATATGCATGTTGTGATATATGCTTGATGATTGGTTATGGTTGAATTGTGGGTTGAACCATGTTGATGGTGAGTATGATATTAATTGTGTACCATGATGATTTATTAGGATTGGTGTTGTTGAGAATTAGCATGAGGAAGAGTATATGATATGTCAACGTGTTTGGGTTTGAGCCACTTGGGTGAAGTGGGTTAAAATGATGGGATAGTAATTTTGTATATTGTGGTAAAGTCTCAATGTGTGAGTTGAGGAGGCTTGATGTTGAATTTGATATATTTTGATTGATTTCAAAGAAAATGGATGAAATTGGCATGTTTGATTGATTTTGAAAAGAGTTGAAAATGACTTGTTTTGAAAATGGCACTTTGTGATTTTGTATGAAAAACATGGTTTTTGGGCATACTTTGACGGGACATAACTTGGACTACGGATCTCTGTTTTGTGCCAAATATGTTTAAAAATGAAATTGGACCCGGGATGTCCATGCCGTTCGAAGAACGGATGAAAAATGATTTAAAATGAGGAAGTTATGTCCATTGGAAGATAGGGGTTTGAATCTGTGAATTCTGCAGCTTTTAATTTAGAAAATTTTTAGCAGAAATACCCCTCGCGCGTAGGTGCACTTGGCGCGTATGCGCCGATCTTCCAGAAAGCGCCACCCACGCGTGCGCGCGATGTGCGCAGGCACGCCGATTGTGCTGCACCCAATGCCCAGCCATTTTCCAGAAAGTTGTGCAAAAACTGTGCCAGCTTTGTGCCTGGGGCACGAGAGTACCCACGCGTACACGTGGTTGACGCGTGCGCATTTGGTGCACGAAATTGCAATCACACTTTGCAATCCCGCACAACTGACCAGCAAGTGCACTGGGTCGTCCAAGTAATACCTTACGTGAGTAAGGGTCGATCCCACGGAGATTGTCGGCTTGAACCAAGCTATGGTTATCTTGTAAATCTTAGTCAGGATATCAATAATTATCAGGATTGATTGTGAAAAGTAAAAGAACATGAAATAAGTACTTGTTCTGCAGTAATGGGGAACAGGTTGAGGTTTTGGAGATGCTCCATCTTCTGAATCCTGCTTTCCTACTGTCTTCTTCTTCAAGCACGCAAGGCTCCTTCCATGGCAAGCTGTATGCAAGGGTTTCACCGTTGTCAATGGCTACCTCCCATCCTCTCAGTGGAAATGTTCAACGCACCCTGTCACGGCACGGCTATCCATCTGTCGGTTCTCAATCAGGCCGGAATAGAATCCAGTGATTATTTTGCATCTGTCACTAACGCCCCGCCCTCAGGAGTTTGAAGCTCGTCACAGTCATTCAATCATTGAATCCTACTCAGAATACCGCAGACAAGGTTTAGACCTTCCGGATTCTCTTGAATCCCGCCATCAGTTCTAGCTTATACCACGAAGATTCTGATTAAGGAATCCAAGAGACCACGAAGATTCTGGTTAAAGAATCCAAGAGATAACTACTTAATCTAAGGTAGAACGGAGGTGGTTGTCAAGCACGCGTTCATGGTTGAGAATGATGATGATTGTCACGGATCATCACATTCATCCGGATTAAGAACAAGTATTATCTTAGAAATGAAGCAAGCATGATTGAATGAAAAACAGTAGTAATTGCATTAATCCATCAAGACACAGCAGAGCTCCTCACCCCCAACCATAAGGTTTAGAGACTCATGCTGTAGATGGAGTTAAACGCCAGCTTTTATGCCAGTTTGGGCGTTTAACTCCAAGTTTTATGCCAGTTCCAGCGTTAAACGCTGGAAATTCTGAAGCTGATTTGCAACGCCGGTTTGGGCCATCAAATCTCGGGAAAAGTATGGACTATTATACATTGCTGGAAAGCCCAGGATGTCTACTTTCCAACGCCATTAAGAGCGCGCCAATTGGGCTTCTGTAGCTCCAGAAAATCCACTTCGAGTGCAGGGAGGTCAGAATCCAACAGCATCTGCAGTCCTTTTCAGTCTCTGAATCAGATTTTTGCTCAGGACCCTCAATTTCAGCCAGAAAATACCTGAAATCACAGAAAAACACACAAACTCATAGTAAAATCTAGAAAAGTGAATTTTAACTAAAAACTAATAAAAATATACTAAAAACTAACTAGATCATACTAAAAACATACTAAAAACAATGCCAAAAAGCGTATAAATTATCCGCTCATCAGCGTCGTTTGGCTATTTTTCAATCCACGCGTTAGCGTGCATGACGCTTACGCGTCGATGAGTTTTTGAGGCCATCCACGCATGCGCGTGGAGTGCGCGTACGCGTGGACCTGTTTTCATCCCAAAGTTGATTTTTGAGTTAAAAGCCAAATTTCATACTTCTAAGCCTCTGATCTCACCACTTATATCTTAAATCATTATGATATGTCTAGCTATGAGAAGAAAGCCTAGTGAATGTGGTAACTTGTGAGTGAAGCAAGGGGAAAATGAATGATCAATGAGGATCAAGCATGATTATGTGAGATGCGGAGGATGATGGTGGAAGTGCTTGTTATGCCATAGGCCGAAAGGCTGTAATTGTTAATGAAACGGCTGGTTATGGATTTAACCGTGAGCCGGATGGCTAGATTATTGCCGTGTTACGGCAGAGCCATGATTATGGCTATGTATACATGCATATATATGCTGTTGAATGAATTGTGAATGTTGCACTTCCATTATCGGAGATGAGAGTTTCCCTGGGAGAAAGCAGTGGCTAGCCACCATGTGCTCCAGGTCGAGACTTGAAGCTCTTTTGACCCTATGTCGTCAGGGTGGCCGGGCACTCTGAAATTCTCGGACGAGCTCACCCCCAAAAATATTCACCAGTGATGGTGATGGATAAATATTCACCAGTGAGGGTGATGGATATGGATT
>NC_029775.3:94321585-94327258 GCF_000817695.3 Arachis duranensis | reverse complement strand
GCAACAGAGAGACTGTGTCCGGGTTAGCTACCGGACACGTCGGGTTGGCTTGGTAACCGACAGATGATATCATCAGCCACAAGGGACAGGCATTCATCATATGCATACTATATGAATTGTTTGAGATTGCGTATTTGACTGCATATTACTTGCTAATTGTCTAATTGCCTTACTTGTTCCTAATTGTATATTTCTTGTCTGATATAACTGTGTTTGCTACATTATACTCCTGCTAGTGGTTGGGAGGTGAGAAGGAATTGGAAAGGGAAGTATTAGTTAGACTGAAGAATCTTTAGTCAGATACCCTTATATGGTTTAGCTTGTTTATAAGCTTTGAATGATCTGGAGGAAGTTCTAGGATTGCCTTCGGCTTTCCTCTATTATTATGTATTATATATGTGGAAGTTGTTACCATGCTGGGGACCTCTGGTTCTCACCCATGCGGATTTTACGGTTTTCAGATGCAGGACGCGAGGTTTCCCGCTGAGGCATGCTGGAGACTTCTAGATTTGCGAAGATCCTTTGTTCTCGGGGCTATGTTTTGGTTTATATGTTTTGCTTAGATACCTTTATCTTTGGTTTATATGTTTTGTTTAGATACTTTTATCTCCATTAAATAATACAAACTATGATGACTCCTCTTATGGGAGATTTTGGAGATTAGGTTTTATGTATTTGTGTCCCTTTGGGTTTCCTTTGGGGTTTTCCTTATTTTTATCATATGTATATATCGCTATGCTCGGACCGGTTATCTTCGCAGCCGGATCTTGAGTCTTGATATTCCTGTTTTTGATACTCCTTTGTATATATATAATCACGCGTTGGTTATCCTTGTTCTTTACGTTATCGATCGGAGTGTTGCGCTTTCGAGATGCGATTTTTGTTTACCCCTTTTTTCTACAAAGGCTCCTAGTTATAATCAATCATTCATACTACTATACATACTAAATTTTTATTTTAGAGGTCGTAATACCTTGCCATCTCTGAATTATGACTTAAGCATAAGACTCTGTATGGTAGGGTGTTACACATTTCACTTCCAACTTCAATCTCACATAACTTTCAATCCGGAGTACTGATCGTTGCACCATTTGTGACCACACGTTCGTCTCGTCAAGCTCTTCAATTCTATTTGAACAAAGTGATATGGATCTCAGATTTTTGTGCCCATTTCTCCATCCCTTTATTTTTTGTTCTTTTGGTTTGATATTGAGAGATTTTAATGATTTTGGTAGTTTAGGTACAATCTAACATTAGATAATTGTTGAATTTTATCCCCAATAATCAATGGATAGGGTAAGAAAGCTCTAAACCCTTGTGAGCTGTCTAATTTTGTAAACCCTAGTACTAATTTTGATGAATTGTCTGAATTAAATTGAAATTGTGTTGAATCGGTGAATTGGAGCGCTTGAAACTCAGCTTTGTGTTGCTGGAATTTATTGGGATTGATTTGAAGTCTTTGAAGCTTGAAGTTCGATGTTTTTAGTTTAGGGAGGAATCGGCCAAAGTATGGTTTTGGTTTTTCGTAGTTAATGTATAATGTTACATGAAAATTTAGACTAATTGACCGTATGATAAGTTGAAATATGTGAATGGTGCATGTTTAGTGGATATAGAAAATAAATATTGAGTTTGATGTGAATTGTAATTGAAAATTATTGAGTGGTATTGATAAATGTATATGTTGAGGTGATTGTGGTGTGGTTGGTGGTGAATTGACATAAATTGGTTGATTGGTTTGAGTAGAAATGGTATGTGTATCTAATGTGAAATGTTAATCATTGATGTCGTATTTGATAAGAACTTATGAATGAAATTGTTGAATAGATTTGAAGGTTTTAGATGTTAGCATGTGGTGAAGTGAATGGAGAGTGTATGATTATGATTTGAACATATTTGGTACTGATTTGGTCATGAGAGTCTTGGTTTCAAATTGAGAACTTTGGAAACTTAGAGGTTTGGTATTTTCTTAGTAACATCATCTCAACCTTTGAAAGAGTCATATTCAGTAGTTGATCATCACTAAGCTGAATATTTAAAATGAAGATAAAAAAGTTAAGCAATTAATGAGGTGTTTTAAGATAAAAAATATTATTTAATCTTATAAGCGAAATTGATTTAACATGTTAAATGATATACCTGGATTAAGTGTTGAAATTCTATGTGAATATAACAAATCTTCAGATAATTGTTGGTATCAGTGTTGCCATACCAATTAAGGTATTGATATGTTATTAGAAATCAATAACACAACAAACAAATTTTGTAAGTAGTTTTCAGATGCCAAAGTGCTTGCTTTTAGAATTGCATCAACAAATTCCTTGTCATTTTGTAGGAGTCCCAAAGCATAGCATGTTTTCTTGAATGAGTTTTATACCACACCATCCACAGTACGTAAATCAGTAAAACTCATGCATCCTTTTTGTATGTTTAACAATATTCTCATGTAATAATCCTCACTGTTACCATGTAAAACATGAGTCAGCTGTCCAATAGAAAAGTCTTGTTTGCGAGAAAACCATATGCATGAATCATTTTTCCATACAAATTTTGTAGAAAATTCGCTGTATGTTAAAAATCTACCAAAATGATACTTACGATTAGCCAACATCCAAGTAGCTAACTTAGTAACCTTACCATCTACACGTTGAATTACATCAGCAATGTTCTCATGGTCCTTGAAAACATCTGGTTGCTCATCAGGTAGGTGGAATGGTAGGCAAATCATTGCAAGCTCTTTAAGCTAAATCTCATATCCAAATATCCTCCAAGCTACCTCACATGCAGAAATATAACGACAATCATAGTAGTTATGTATCTCATCTACAACTTGCTGAGGAAACCCATCACCAGATGTTTGGTAAAATGAAGCAGTAACCTTATCATTATCCTTGTGGATGTACTTGAATAAATATTTAATATAAGAAGTCTGACATGTATGCTTCATATTAATGTGACAAACATACCTTAAGAGTAGATCCAGATTGTATGGTACAATATAAGAATTGTCCAGAACTGCATTCTTTTTAGTTATTATATGACCATTATCCACTCTTTTATACTTTGGGAAACCACCCTCGTCAATAATACTTCTATTTCTGAATGGTTTTAGAAAAAACTTAGAGCACCTTCCATTCAAAATGTGTGACACCTTTAGAGTTGAGTTGGTGATAGTTTTCCAAAGGAACAACATTTAGATCAATTAATGTTGATTGACAACTAACTGAATCCATGTTCTGTTTTGGTTGTTTTTTTTAACGGAAGTGGTGGACACCAACTTAGGAGAACTTCTCAGTATAGAGTGGAGCTTCATATTTTTCTTAGATGAATGCTTGTAAAGTTTGCGATTCTTCTTTGATGGCTTATAAGTAGCTTTTTGGTAGTGAATAGTATCAAGTACATATCAATCTTCTAATATACGGTCTTTACCTTTATACGTAAATATTGAATGTAACGGTAACTTCATATCATAAATACTGGTAGACAATTTATTCATGAACCTGTCTCTAACCATGATGACAAAGAAGATGTCCCTGTTGAGATACCTTAGCTTAATGGTACCTCCGTTGAATAATCTATAAAGATTAACTAAGTTCTCAATACCTTACGTTATAAAAGCATTCGATGACCTCTTAGAATACGTAGCTGAATCTGGTTATGTTTGGAGTTAATAATCAGCATTTTATCCTTTGAGAAGGCTCTGTGTGATCTGAGGTCAGGTATAAATCTTATGCCACTCTCTGTAATGGAGAAACTGGGGATCTTTGAGGTACAAGCTGCAATAATCTCATTAGAGATGGTAGACAAGTCAATAAAACAAGCTTATGGATTGGTAGAGGACGTGTTAGTGAAGGTTAAAGGCCTTTACATCCCTGTTGATTTCATAATCCTAGACACATGGAAGGAAGAGGATGAATGCATCATCTTTGGAAGACCCTTCCTAGCCACAGCAGGAGCTGTGATTGATGTTGACAGAGGTGAACTAGTCCTTCAATTGAATGGGGACTACCATGTGTTTAAAGCTCAAGGTTATCCTTCTGTAAACATGGAGAGGAAGCATGAAAAGTTTCTCTCAATACAGAGTCAAACAAAACCCCCACAGGCAAACTCTAAGTTTGGTGTTGGGAGGCCACAACCAAACTCTAAGTTTGGTGTTGAACCCCCACATTTAAACTCTAAGTTTGGTGTTGGGAGGTCCCAATAATGCTCTGATGATCTGTGAGCTCCATGAGAGCTCACTGTTAAGCTATTGACATTAAAGAAGCGCTTATTGGGAGGCAACCTAATTTTTATTTATCTATAATTTCTATTGTTCTTTCATGTTTTATTAGGTTTATGATCATGTGGAGTCACAAAACAATTGCTAAAATTAAAAACAGAATAAAAAATAGCAGAAGAAATAGCACACCCTAGAGGAAGAGCTTACTGGCGTTTAAATGCCAGTAAGGAGCATCTGGCTGGCATTCAACACCAGAACAGAGCATGAATCTGGCGTTAAATGCCAGAAACAAGCAGCAGTCTAGCGTTTAAACGCCAAGATTGCACCCTGAGGAAAGCTGGCATTTAACGCCAGAAACAAGCATCAGGCTGGCGTTAAACGCCAGAAACATGCTACATTTGGGCGTTTAATGCCAGAAACAAGCTTCAATCTGGCGTTAAACACCAGGATTGCATGCAAAGGGTGTTTTACACACCTAATTGGTGCATGGATGGTAAATTCTTGACACCTCAGGATTTGTGGACCCCACAAGATCCCCACCTACCTCAACTCACCTTCTCTCCTCTTCACACAATCCAATAACACTATTTCCTAAACACCCTTCACCAATCACCTCAATCTCTCTTTCCCATCACCTCTTTACCACTCACATCTATCCATTCTTCCCCATAAACCCTACCCACCTTCAAATTGAAAATCTCTTTCCTACCCAAACCCACCCTAAATGACCGAACCCATTACCCTCTCCCTCCACTATATAAACCCCTCCTTCCTTCTTCATTTTCACACAACACAACCCTCTCTTCTCCCCCTTGACCGAACCCACACATCTCTCCCTCTCCTCCATATTTTCTTCTTCTTCTTCTTCTATTCTTTCTTATCTTACTTGAGGACGAGCAACATTCTAAGTTTGGTGTGGTAAAAGCATAGCTTTTTTATTTTTCCATAACCATTTATGGCACCTAAGGCCGGAGAAAACTTTAGAAAGAGGAAAGGGAAGACAAAAGCTTCCACCTCCGAGTCATGGGAGATGGAGAAATTCATCTCAAAGGTCCATCAAGACCACTTCTATGAAGTTGTGGCCAAGAAGAAGGTGATCCCTGAGGTCCCTTTCAAGCTCAAGAAAAATGAGTATCCGGAGATCCGACATGAGATCCAAAGAAGAGGTTGGGAAGTTCTGACCAACCCCATTCAACAAGTCAGAATCTTAATGGTTCAAGAGTTCTATGCCAATGCGTGGATCACTAGGAACCATGATCAAAGTATGAACCTGAATCCAAAGAATTGGCTGACAATGGTTCAGGGGAAATGCTTAGATTTCAGTTTGGAAAATGTAAGGTTAGCATTCAACCCTACACTAGAAGGGTCAACTTTGATCAAAGGTTGGACCAAGTCCTCATGGACATATGTGTGGAAGGAGTTCAATGGAAAAGAGACTCAAAAGGCAAGCCGGT
>NC_029775.3:94261836-94321548 GCF_000817695.3 Arachis duranensis | reverse complement strand
CGAAAAGCCCTCCACCTTGGCAAGGCTAGCTTTTCCTCATCTCATTTGCCATCTATGCTACTTAGCTGGAGTTGTCATAGATGGAGACATCCTCATTGAAGAGGACAAGCCCATCACTAAGAAAAGGATGGATCAAACAAGAGAGCCTATTCATGGATCTCAAGAGACGCATGAGAAAGCTTATCATCAAGAAATCCTTGAGATGTCTCAAGGGATGCATTTTCCTCCAAACAACTATTGGGAACAAATCAACACTTTTCTAGAAGGATTGAGTCATGACATGACCCAATTAAGGGTGGAACACCAAGAGCACTCCATCATTCTCAATGAGATTAGAGAAGATCAAAGAGCTATGAGGGAGGAGCAACAAAGGCAAGAAAGAGACATAGAGGAGCTCAAGGACACCATTGGTCCTTCAAGGAGGAGGTGCCACCATCACTAAGGTGGACTCATTCCTTAACTTCCTTGTTCTTATCTCTCTATTTTTCAGTTTTTGAACTTCATGTTTGCCTATGTTTGTGTCTTTACTACATGATCCTTAGTATTTAGTAACTATGTCTTAAGGCTATGAATAATTCCATGAATCCTTCACCTTTCTTAAATGAAAAATGTTTTTAATACAAAAGAACAAGAAGTACATGAGTTTCGAATTCATCCGTGAAATTAGTTTAATTATATTGATGTGGTGATAATACTTTTTGTTTTCTGAATGAACTTGAACAGTGCATATTTTTGATCTTGTTGTTTATGAATGTTAAAATTATTAGCTCTTGAAAGAATGATAAAAAAGAGAAATGTTGTTGATGATCTGAAAAATTATAAAATTGATTCTTGAAGCAAGAACAAGCAGTGAAAAAGAAAAAGCTTGCGAAAAAAAAAGTGGCAAAAAAATATAAAAGAAAAAGAAAAAGCAAGCAGAAAAAGCCAATAGACCTTAAAACCAAAAGGCAAGGGTAAAAAGGATCCAAGACTTTGAGCATCAATGGATAGGAGGGCCCAAGGAAATAAAATCCAGGCCTAAGCGGCTAAATCAAGCTATCCTAACCATGTGCTTATGGCATGCAGATCCAAAAAGAGTGTGCTTAAGAGATCTGGACACCTCTAACTAGGGACTTTAGTAAAGCTGAGTCACAATCTGAAAAGGTTCACCCAGTCATGTGTTTGTGGCATTTATGTATTCGGTGGTAATACTGGAAAACAAAGTGCTTAGGGCCACGGCCAAGACACATAAAAGTTGCTGTGTTCAAGAATCAACATACTTAACTAGGAGAATCAATAACACTATCTGAACTCTGAGTTCCTATAGATGCCAATCATTCTAAACTTCAAAGGATAAAGTGAGATGCCAAAACTGTTCAGAAGCAAAAAGCTACTAGTCCCGCTCATCTAATTAGAACTAAGCTTCATTGATATTTTGGGATTTATAGTATATTCTCTTCTTTTTATCCTATTTGATTTTCAGTTGCTTAGGGACAAGCAACAATTTAAGTTTGGTGTTGTGATGAACGGATAATTTATACGCTTTTTGGTATTGTTTTTAGGTAGTTTTTAGTAGGATCTAGCTACTTTTAGGGATGTTTTTATTAGTTTTTATGAAAAATTCACATTTCTAGACTTTACTATGAGTTTGTGTGTTTTTCTATGATTTTAGGTATTTCCTGGCTGAAATTAAGGGACCTAAGCAAAAATCTGATTCAGGCTGAAAAAGGACTGCTGATGCTGTTAGATTCTGACCTCCCTATACTCGAAATAGATTTTCTGGAGCTACAGAACTCCAAATGGCGCGCTCTCAATGGCGTTGGAAAGTGGACATCCAGAGCTTTCTAGAAATATATAATAGTTTATACTTTGTTCGAGTTTAGACAATGCAAACTGGCGTTCAACGCCAGTTCCATGCTGCATTCTGGAGTAAAACGCCAGAAACACGTCACAAACCAGAGTTAAACGCCAAACAGACATTACAACGTGGCGTTTAACCCCAAGAGAAGCCTTTGCATGTGTAAAGCTCAAGCTCAGCCCAAGCACACACCAAAGTGGGCCCCAAAAGTGGATTTCTGTACTTAGACTTATTTCTGTAAACCCTAGTAGCTAGTTTAGTATAAATAGAACTTTTTACTATTGTACTAGGCATCTTTTGACCAGAGGTCCTTTTTCCCTATTTTCGAATTCAAATGCCATTTGTGGAGGCTGGCCATTCGGCCATGCCTGGACCATCACTTATGTATTTTCAACGGTGGAGTTTCTACACACCATAGATTAAGGGTGTGGAGCTCTGCTGTTCCTCGAGTATTAATGCAATTACTATTTTTTTCCATTCAATTCAAGCTTATTCTTATTCTAAGATATTCGCTGCACTTCAACCTGATGGATGTGATGATCCGTGACACTCATCATCATCCGTCCTTATGAACGTGTGACTGACAACCACTTCTGTTCTACCTTAGATCGAGCGTGTATCTCTTAGATTCCTTAATTAGAATCTTTGTGGTATAAGCTAGAATTATTGGCAGCCATTCTTGAGAATCCGAAAAGTCTAAACCTTGTCTGTGGTATTCCGAGTAGGATTCAAGGATTGAATGACTGTGACAAGCTTCAAACTCGCGATTGTTGGGCGTAGTGACAGACGCAAAAGAATCAATGGATTCTATTCCGACATGATCGAGAACCGACAAATGATTAGCCGTGCTGTGGCATGAGCATTTGGACCATTTTCACTGAGAGGATGGGAAGTAGCCATTGACAACGGTGATGCCCTACATACAGCTTGCCATGGAAAGGAGTATGAAGAATTGGATGAAAGCAGTAGGAAAGCAGAGATTCAACAGGAACAAGCATCTCTATGCACTTAGCTGAAATTCCTACCATTGAATTACATAAGTATCTCTATCTTTATTTTAATGCTTTATTTATTATTAGTTTTGAAAACCATTATAACCATTTGAATCTGCCTGACTGAGATTTATAAGATAACCATAGCTTGCTTCATACCAACAATCTCCGTGGGATCGACCCTTACTCACGTAAGGTTTATTACTTGGATGACCTAGTGTACTTGCTGGTTAGTTGTGCGAAGTTGTGAAAAATGTGAGTGAACCATAGTAGTGTGCACCAAGTTTTTGGAGCCATTGCTAAGAATTGTTCAAGTTATGAAAAGAGTAAATCACAATTTTGCCTATCAAGTTTTTGGCGCCGTTGCCGGGGATTGTTTGAGTTTGGACAACTGACGGTTCATCTTGTTGCTCAGATTAGGTAATTTTATTTTCAAAAAGTTTTCAAAAATCTTTCAAAAAATTTTTTCTCGTTTTCATTTTTCTAAAGATTATTTTCAAAAAAAATTAAAAAAATTAATAAAATCATAAAATCAAAAAATATTTTTTGTGTTTCTTGTTTGAGTCTAGTGTCAATTTTTAAGTTTGGTGTCAATTGCATGTTTTACAAACTTTTGCATTTTTTCAAAAATTCATGCATGTGTTCTTCATGATCTTCAAGTTGTTCTTGACAAGTCTTCTTGTTTGATCTTTAAATTTTTTTGTTTTGTGTCTTTTGTTGTTTTTCATATGCATTCTTGCATTCATAGTGTCTAAACATTGAAAATTTCTAAGTTTGGTGTCTTGCATATTTTTCTTTTCTTGAAAATTTTTCAAAAATAAGTCTTGATGTTCATCTTGATCTTCAAAGTGTTCTTGGTGTTCATCTTGACATTCATAGTGTTCTTGCATGCATCATGTGTTTTGATTCACAATTTTCATGTTGTAAGTCATTTTTATGTTTTTCTCTCTCATCATTAAAAATTCAAAAAAATCAAAAAATATATTTTCCTTGTTTTGCTCATAATTTTCGAAAATTTGAGTTGACTTAGCCAAAAAATTTTAAAACTTAGCTATTTCTTATAAGTCAAGTCAAATTTTCAACTTAAAAAAATCCTATCTTCTCAAAATCTTTTTCAAAAATCAAATCTTTTCATTTTTTATTATTTTTGAAAATTTTTAAAATTTATTTTCATAATCTTTTTTCTTATCTTTATTTCAAAATTTCGAAAACTTTACTAACAATTAATGCGATTGATTCAAAAATTTGAAGTTTGTTACTTTCTTGTTAAGAAAGGTTCAATCTTTAAATTCTAGAGTCATATCTTTTAGTTTCTTGTTATCAAGTAAACAATTTTAATTTTAAAAATCAAATCTTTTCCAAAATATCTTTTTCAATCATATCTTTTTCAAAAATTTGATTTCAAAATATCTTTTCTAACTTCTTATCTTTTCAAAATTGATTTTCAAATCTCTTTCAACTAACTAATTAACTTTTTGTTTGTTTCTTATTTTTTTCAAAACCACCTAACTACTTTTCTCTTTCTAATTTTCGAAAATTCCTCACTCTTTTTCAAAATTCTTTTAATTAACTAATTGTTTCAAATTTTAATTTAATTCTATTTCTTCTCTTAATTTTCGAAAATCACTAACTATTTTTTCAAAACAATTTTCGAAAACTTCTCTCCCTCTTATCTTCTTCTATTTATTTATTTATTTACTAACGCTTCTCTTCATCTTAAACATTCGAACCCTTTCTTCCCCTCTGTGTTCGAACTTTTTTCTTCTCCTTCTTCTATTCTTTTATTCTTATACTCACATAAAGGAATCTCTCTACTGTGGTAAAGAGGATCCCTATTATTATTTTCTGTTCCCTTCTTTTTCATATGAGCAGGAGCAAGGACAAGAATATTCTTGTTGAAGCATATCCTGAACCTGAAAGGACTCTGAAGAGGAAACTAAGAGAAGCTAAATTACAACAATCCATAGATAACCTTATAGAAATTTTCGAAAAGGAAGAGGAGATGGTAGCCGAAAATAATAACAACAACAATAACTCTATGAAGTTGTGGCCAAGAAGAAGGTGATCCTTGAGATCCCCTTCATGCTCAAGAAAAATAAGTATCCAGAGATCCGACATGAAATCCGAAGAAGAGGTTGGGAAGTTCTCACCAACCCCATTCAACAAGTCAGGATCTTAATGGTTCAAGAGTTCTATGCCAATGCATGGATCACTAGGAACCATGATCAAAGTATGAACCCGAATCCAAAGAATTGGCTTACAATGGTTCGGGGAAAATACTTAGATTTCAGTCCAAAAAATGTAACGTTGGCGTTCCACTTGCCAATGATGCAAGAAAACGCACGCCCCTACACTAGAAGGGTCAACTTTGATCGAAGGTTGGACCAAGTCCTCATGGACATATGTGTGGAAGGAGCTCAATGGAAAAGAGACTCAAGAGGCAATCCGGTTCAATTGAGAAGACTGGACCTTAAGCCTGTAGCTAGAGGATGGTTGGAGTTCATCCAACGGTCCATCATTCCTACTAGCAACTGATCTGAAGTGACTGTGGATCAGGCCATCATGATCCATAGTATCATGATTAGGGAGGAAGTTAAAGTTCATGAGATCATACCTCTAGAACTCTACAAGGTGGCTGACAAGTCATCCACTTTGGCAAGGTTAGCCTTTTCTCATCTTATCTGTCACCTATGCAATTTGGCTGGGATTGACATAGAAGGAGACATCCTCATTGAAGAGGACAAACCCATCACTAAAAAGAGGATGGAGTAAACAAGAGAGCTCATTCATGGACCTCAACAAGAGCATGAGGAGGATCCTCATCAAGAAATCCCTGAGATTCCTCAAGGGATGCAATTTCCTCCACACAACTATTAGGAGCAACTCAACACCTCTTTGGAAGGCTTGAGTTACAACATGAACCAACTAAGGGTGGAGCACCAAAAGCACTCTATCATTCTCCATGAGATTAGAAAAGATCAAAGAGCTATGAGGGAGGAGCAACAAAGGCAAGAAAGAGACATAGAGGAGCTCAAGAGCACCATTGGTTCTTTAAGAGGAAGATGCCACCCTCACTAAGGTGGACTCATTCCTTAATCTCCTTGTCTATTTATTTTTTTGTTTTTGGTTTTGAGCTTTATGTTTAGCTATGTTTTGTGTCTTCACTACATGATCATTAGTGTCAAGTGTCTATGTCTTAAAGCTATGAATAATTCCATGAATCCTTCACCTCTCTTAAATGAAAAATGTGTTTAATTACAAAAGAACAAGAAGTACTTGGATTTCAAATTTTATCTTGAAATTAGTTTAATTATTTTGATGTGGTGGCAATACTTTTTGTTTTCTGAATGAATTCTTGAACAGTGCATATTTTTGATAGTGAAGTTTATGAATGTTAAAATTGTTGGCTCTTGAAAGAATGATGAACAAAGAAAAATGTTATTGATAATTTGAAAAATCATGAGATTGATTCTTGAAGCAAGAAGAAGCAGTGAATAAGAAAGCTTGCGAAAAAAAGTGGCGAAAATTAAAAGAAAAAGAAAGAAAAAGAAAAGCAAGCAGAAAAAGCCAATAGCCCTTAAAACCAAAAGGCAAGGGTAAAAAGGATCCAAGGATTTGAGCATTAATGGATAGGAGGGCCCAAAAAAATTAAATCCAGGCCTAAGCGGCTAAATCAAGCTGTCCCTAACCATGTGCTTGTGGCATGAAGGTCCAAGTGAAAAGCTTGAGACTGAATGGTTAAAGTTGTGATCCAAAGAAAAAGAGTGTGCTTAAGAACTCTGGACACCTCTAATTGGGAACTTTAGCAAAGCTGAGTCATAATCTGAAAAGGTTCACCCAGTTATGTGTCTGTGGCATTTATGTATCCGGTGGTAATACTGGAAAACAAAGTGCTTAGTGCCACGACCAAGACTCATAAAGTAGCTGTGTTCAAGAATCAACATACTAAACTAGGAGAATCAATAACACTATCTAAAATTCTGAGTTCCTATAGATGCCAATCATTCTAAATTTCAAAGGATAAAGTGAGATGCCAAAACTGTTCAGAAGCAAAAAGCTACTAGCCCCACTCATCTAATTGGGACTAAGTTTCATTGATATTGTGAGATTCGTTGTATATTCTCTTCTTTTTATCCTATTTTGTTTTCAGTTGCTTGGGGACAAGCAACAATTTAAGTTTGGTGTTGTGATGAGCGGATAATTTATACACTTTTTGGCATTATTTTTAGATAGTTTTTAGTATAATTTAGTTAGCTTTTAGTATATTTTTCTTAGTTTTTAAGCAAAAATCATACTTCTGGACTTTACTATGAGTTTTTGTGTTTTTCTATGATTTCAGGTATTTTCTGGCTAAAATTGAGGGACCTGAGCAAAAATCTGATTCAGAGGCTGATAAAGGACTGCTGATGCTGTTGGATTCTGACCTCCCTGCACTCGAAATTGATTTTTTGGAGCTACAGAAGTTCAAATGGCGCGCTCTCAATTGAGTTGGAAAGTAAACATCCAGGGCTTTCTAGCAATATATAATAGTCTATACTTTGCTCGAGTTTAGATGACGCAAACTGGTGTTCAACGCCAGCTTTCTGCCCTATTCTGGCGTTAAACGCCAGAAACAAGTTGCAAGCTAGAGTCAAAGTCCAGAAACAAGTTACAAACTGGCGTTTAACTCCAAGGAAGATCTCTACATGTGAAAGCTTCAATGCTCAGCCCAAGCACACACCAAGTGGGTCTGGAAGTGGATTTCTGCATCATTTACTTATTTCTGTAACCCTAGTAACTAGTTTAGTATAAATAGAACTTTTTACTATTGTACTAGGGAGCTTTGGGAACATCTTTGGACCATTGTTCGCGTTTTGGGAGGCTGGCCATTCGGCCATGCCTACCCTATTTTTACTTATGTATTTTCAACGGTGGAGTTTCTACACACCATAGATTAAGGTGTGGAGCTCTGCTGTTCCTCAAGTATTAATGCAATGTGCTACTATTTTCTATTCAATTCATGCTTATTCTTACTCTAAGATATCCATTCACACCCAAGAACATGATGAATGTTATGATTATATGACACTCATCACCATTCTCACTTATGAACGCGTGATTGACAACCATTTCCGTTCTACATGAAGACAAGCTTGAATGTATATCTCTTGGATTTCTGATCAACGATTCACATCGACTCCCCTCTGACAATGGGGCATCTAAAAATCCAAGATTAGAGTCTTCGTGGTATATGCTAGAATCCATTGGCAGCATTCTTGAGATCCGAAAAGTCTAAACCTTGTCTATGGTATTCCGAGTAGGACCTGGGATGGGATGACTGTGACGAGCTTCAAACTCGCGACTGTAAGGCGTGGTGATAGACGTAAAAGGATAGTAAATCCTATTCCTACACGATCGAGAACCAACAACTGATTAGCCATACAATATCTGTGCATGTTATTTTTCATCCGAGACGAGCAATCCGACAGTTGATTAGCCATATAGAAACTGTAGAGGACCATTTTCACTGAGAGGATGGGAAGTAGCTATTGACAACAGTGACACCCAACATACAGCTTGCCATAGAAAAGAGTATGAAGGATTGGATGAAGGCAATAGGAAAGCAGAGATTCAGAAGGAACAACGCATCTCCATACGCTTATCTGAAATTCCCACCAATGAATTGCATAAGTATCTCTATCTTTATTTTATGTTTTATTTATATTTTAATTATCAAAACTCTATAACCATTTGAATCCGCCTGACTGAGATTTACAAGATGACCATAGCCTGCTTTAAGCTGACAATCTCCGTGGGATCGACCCTTACTCACGTAAGGTTTATTACTTGGACGACCCAATGCACTTGCTGGTTAGTTGTGCGAAGTTGTAAAAAAGAGTTGAGATTACAATTGTGCATACGAAGTTGTTGGCGCCATTGAGATCACAATTTCATGCACCAGGCATCCCAATCGAAACCATATTCACAACGCTGTGACAAGACCTCTTGGTAAGCGCCAATCCCATCCGCCAATGGCCCGGTCTTAAGCACTCCTTGAATAGCATCCTCCGTGATGGGGACTTGCTTCCGATGCACAAAAACTGATGCAAGAGAAGGTGAGTGGTAGTTGGAGTAGAACTCCACCACCCAAGATAAGTTGGCCTCCTGCGGTTGTCTCATGAGAAACCCCTACTGCCGCCGCTCGATGCGGGGTATCACAAACAGAACAACATGAGCCAAAGGGGCAAGAAAAGGCTCCGTGTGATAGTTTTTTTCAATTATCATGGGGTAGACGAGCTCACAGTATCGGTTAGGGAACTTAGTTGGATCCCTCGCATGATTATCCTTCTCTAGTGCATCAATATTAACGATGCTCCTTGCCTTCTTGAGGAGGGGCTTAGCTTTTGGTGCTTGGTGTGCCTTGTTGGTGGATCCTTGAGGTGCCTTTTTGGAAGGCTGTTTCTTTGGTGCCTTTCCCTTATCCTTTTTTATGACCATCCTATGAAAGGGAAAAAGAAAGAGACATGAAATTCAAAGGAACACTCATAAATGGTGAAAATGCAAGTGGGAAAGAAGGCCATATAAGAATAGTGTCTTAAATACATGATAGCTGCAACATGTAACTAGGACAACAATAGGAACAATGGCAAGTCACTAGCATGTGATGCAAGAGTGGTATAAGCATACAAATAAGAGGCATGAGAAGCATACACTCAAACATCAATGATCAAGAAGCAAGTCATAAGGGGTGAGCATGTAAATATGAAACAGGAAGAGTAATAGGCTCAATGCACATAGGAGTAAGCAAGTGAGTGAGGAGGAACACTAAGTGGAAAGCATTAGGTCAAATTTGAAACAAAAACTCATATGCCTCTTTCATCAAACACTTGGTGTGCAACCCTTAAGCAACATACAAATGGAGGAAAAGTAAAAATAGAGCATCCCACAAAGCATTATCAATCATCATAGAGCACCACATAGTGTAAGGAAATCAAATACAAGAAGTTAACCCACTAATGCAAGAGAAATCTCTACCCTCAACACCCATGAAAAATAGCGAAAGAAAAGAAAAAGCAAACAAACAAGTAAGCATGAATAAGAAGCTAACTAACAAGGAAAGTGGAGAAGAAAAAAGGGGAAAGAGAGGAGAGAGAAGAGTGTGGGACCACCGGAAGTGGTGGTCGTCGGTGATCAGTGCTGCTAGTAAGAGGGGTTGAGAAAAGGGTGGTAGAAGTGGTTGAATGAATAGAGAAGTAAGATGGAAGTGGAAAGAAGATGGGAATGATTTGAAAACAGGCACGCTGTGGTGTTTTCTGCGTCATAGCATCGATGCGCGTGCGCCATCCATGCGTACGCGTGGATGGGTAGAAGACAGCAGGGACACAAAAGCATCGCCCACGCGTACGCGTGGGCAGTAGAAGAGGGATGGACGTGCACGCGCAAGTAGCGCACACGCGTGAGGGTGGTTGTGCTAGTGGCACAGAGCATGAAACTCGCGCAACTCTCTGGATTGGGTACTAAGAGTGGGAAGCAATAGGATTGACGCGTACACGGACAGTGCATGCACTCGTGGATTGGCAGAGAGCAGATGGACGTGTAAGTGGCATGTACGCCTGCGCGTCGGTGGGAGTTGTGCTCCCAGCACAGTGTGGGCGCAATGGTTGTGCAAATATCGGGAAAAATGTACCAAGATTTGGAGTTGTGCGATCGACGTAGACGCGTCATGCACGCTTACGCATCGATTCGCAAATTAGTAGAAGGACGCATATGCGCCAGGTGCGCGCACGCGTGAGCTAGGTTAGGAATAGGGCATAGTGTCAGCTCGTAGTTTGCCTAACTCTCTGGAAAAATGAACTAGGAGTGCAGGTGGCGCCATCGACGCGTACGTGTCGGCCACGTAGACATGTGGGCTGCGCACTCAGAGTCATGGACGCGTACGCGCCATGTGCGTGCACGCTTGAGTGGTGTCAAGCGTGGGGCTCAGTGCTGGCTCAATTCTCGCATAACTCTCTGGAGTTTTGTACCAGGAGTTGCAAGGGCCATCGACGCGGACGCGTCTAGCACGCCCATGCATGGAGTCCCCTTCTTCTTATTTTTTTTCATAGGCATGAAGAAATGCATTTTTATCACAAATTCAGTAGGGAAGCAAGCTGAAGGGAACAAAAACACCCAGAACTCCATGCAGTACCTAAAAGTGGGGTGTTCTTCTCCATACTATCTATCCACCTACTTAAAATCAAATGCACATCTTCATGAACAACTTATCTAATGCAACCAAAATCAAATCTATCCAAACAATTCTATAGCTAAGTAATCATAAATCATCAAAGGGTTCAAGAACTATATACAAGAAAGACAAAAAGGTAGATCTCACCATGGTGGGGTGTCTCCCACCTAGCACTTTTGTTTAATGTCCTTAAGTTGGACGGTCACTAGCTCAATTCTCTTTGCCATGAGGTGCATCTTCCAAAAGGAATATCTCAATTTCCTTGTTGCGTTTCATTTTTTCACCATGATACAACTTTAGACGATGCCCATTAACCTTGAAGATGTCAGTGCTTGAAGGATGGCGCAAATGATAGACCCCATACGGTTCCGCCTTCTCTACCCGATAAGGTCCTTCCAATCTTGACCTTAGTTTTCCCGGCAACAATCTTAATCTTGAATTGTAGAGAAGGACTAGTTCGCGGGCTCTAAATTTTCCTCTTCTTATGTTCTTGTCATGTACGACTTTCATCTTTTCTTTGTAAAGTCTAGAGTTCTCATAGGCTTCTAATCTCAAACACTCCAATTCCACTAATTGTAGCTTTCTCTCAATTCCGGCCCTTCCCAAACTTGGATTGCACTCTTTGATGGCCCAATATGCTTTATGCTCTACCTCCACCGGTAAGTGGCAATCTTTGCCATATACCAACCGAAAGGCGCTCATGCTAATTGGCGTCTTGTACGCCGTTCGGTAGGCCCAAAGCACATCGGGAAGCTTAGCACTTCAATTTTTTCTATTAGGTTTCACAATCTTTTCCAAGACGCGCTTGATCTCCTGATTAGAAACCTCGGCTTGGCCATTCGTTCGTGGGTGATAGGCCGTGGCTACTTTATGTATGATGCCATATTTCTTTATGAGGCTTTCCATTCTTTTGTTGCAAAAATGTGAACCTTGGTCACTCACGATTGCTCGTGGTGACCCAAAGAGACAAATTATATTATTCCTCACAAAAGAAAGGACTACATTAGCATCATCCGTCCGGGTGGGTATCACTTCCACCCATTTGGACACATAGTCAACGACAAGTAGAATGTAGAGAAAGCCATTAGAGTTTGCGAATGGCCCCATGAAGTCAATACCCCACACATAAAAAATCTCATAAAATAGCATGGTTTGTTGGGGGCATTTCATCCTTCTTGGAGATATTACCAAATCTAAGACATTGAGAACAAGATTTACAAAAGAGAGCGGAATCCTTGAAAAGAGTTGGCCACCAAAATCCACAATCTAGGATTTTTCTTGCCGTCCTTTGAGGTCCATAATGACCACCTCCCTCGGAGGAGTGACAAACTTCCAAGATTGATTGGAATTCGGTTTGTGGAATGCACCTCCGAATTACTTGATCCACACCACATCTCCAAAGGTATAGGTCATCCCACACATAGTATTTGGATTTGCTTTTTAGCTTATCCTTTTGGTGCTTGGAGAGATTAGAAAGAAAGGTGCGGGATACCAAGTAATTGGCTATTGGTGCATACCAAGGAATGACTTCCGAGATCGCTTACAAGCCCTCAAAGGGAAAAGAATCATCAATAGGAGTGGAATTGCCCTTGGTGTGTCCAAGGCGACTTAAGTGATCCGCCACTAGATTTTGCGAACCACTCCTATCTTTGATTTCCAAGTCAAATTCTTGCAATAGTAAAACCCATCTAATCAATCTCGGTTTGGATTCCTTTTTAGCCAACAAATATTTTAATGCCGCATGTTCCGAGTACACTACCACCTTGGGGCCAAGTATATAAACTCGGAATTTATCCAAAGCGAAAACAATAGCCAATAGCTCTTTCTTGGTGGTAGTGTAATTGGATTGGGCTCCATCCAATATTTTTGATGCATAGGCTATGACATATGGATTCTTACCCTCACATTATGCTAACGTGGCTCCCACCGCATAGTTTGAAGCATCACACATTATTTTGAACGGCCAACTCCAATCCGGCCCTCTCACGATGGGAGCTTGGGTCAATGCAACCTTAAGCTTGTCAAAAGCCACCATGCATTCTTCACTTAGGTCAAACTCAACGTCTTTTTGTAACAATCGAGATAGTGGCAGTGCTACCTTACTAAAGTCCTTTATAAATCTTCGGTAAAAACCTGCATGTCCAAGGAACGAACGAACTTCCCTCTCGGAGGAGGGGTAAGGCAAGCTAGATATAACATTGATCTTTGCTGGATCCACAGAGATACCATCTTTGGAAACAATATGTCCTAAAATAATATCTTGCCTAACCATAAAATGACATTTCTCAAAATTTAAGACAAGATTTGATTTAGTACATCTTTCCAAAACTTTTCCAAGGTTATCCAAGCAATGATCGAAAGAGTCTCCATAGACACTGAAGTCATCCATATATACTTCCATGCATTGCTCTAGAAAATCCGCAAATATGCTCATCATGCACCTTTAGAAAGTCGCCGGTGCATTGCATAGGCCGAATGGCATACGCTTATAGGCATAGGTTCCAATGGGGCAAGTAAATGTTATTTTTTCTTGATCTTCTAAAGCAATGTGTATTTGGAAATATGCCGAATAGCCATCTAGAAAACAGTAATGAGATTTACCGGATAACCGATCAAGCATTTGATCGATAAACGGTAGTAGAAAATGATCCTTTCTAGTGGTCGTGTTCAACCGTCGTTTGTCAATGCACACCCGCCAAGAGTTTTGCACCCGCGTAGCTATAAGCTCCCCGCTTTCATTTTTGATGGTGGTCACCCCGGACTTCTTTGGGACAACTTGGATAGGACTCACCCATTCATTATCCGAGATGGGGTAAATGATGTCCACTTCCAATAGCCGGATGACTTCTTTTTTCACAACCTCTAAAATTGTAGGATTTAGTCGCCGTTGAGGTTGTCGAATGGGTTTAGCTCCTTCCTCTAGGAATATTCGGTGCTCGCACACTTGGGGGCTTACGCCCACTAGATCTGCCAAGCTCCAACCTATGGCCCTTTTGTTCTTCCTCAAAACATGGAGAAACTTCTCTTCTTGTTGAGGAGTGAGTTCCCTTGCAACAATTACCGGGAACTTGTGGGCTTTATCAAGGTAGGAGTACTTTAGGTGGGGCGGTAGTAGCTTCAATTCTACATTTTGTTCTTGACTTGACACTTGAACTTTCGGTGATTCCGGATAGGATGGGGGTGTTTTCTTCACTTGGTTCTTCAATCATATTCTTCTCATCTAGCTTTGCATAATGCACTTCGGCCACAATGTTGTCAATTAAGTCGCACCGAAATATGGAATGGTTTTCCAGCGGGTGCCTCATCGCTTCATCTAAGCTAAAACTTACGACTCTCCCGTCGATCTCAAATGAATAAGTTCCCGAGTAGGCATCCAATTTGAATCTAGAGGTCCTTAAAAATGGCGTCCCAAGTAGGATGGATTATGTCCTTTTGGATTCACTTGATGGCATCTCAATGATATGAAAATCAATCGGGAATATCAAACCCTTTATGTTTACCAACACATCTTCCGCAATACCCGCCATAGTTATTATGCTCTTATCCGCCAAGACAAACCTAGCCGCTGACCGCTTCAACGGTGGGAGCTTCAATATATGATAAACGGAAAGAGGCATAATACTAACACATGCACCAAGATCGCACATACAATCAATGAATTGAACTCCATCTATGGTACAAGTAACTATGCACGGGCCCGGATCACCACATTTTTCTGGTAATGCTCCCATCAAAGCCGAAATAGAACTCCCCAATGGGATAGTTTCTAACTCATGGATTCTATCTTTGTTCATACATAAGTCCTTAAGAAACTTCGCATATTTAGGTACTTGATGGATAGCATCAAAGAGAGGGATAGTTACCTCAACTTTCTTGAACATTTCCACCATTTTAGGGTCAAGTTCTACACGCTTCTTAGCCTTCCTTGCTAGTTTAGGAAATGGGATTGGTTGGTCAACTTCCTCCAAAACATTCTCATCTTTAGAGGCTTCACTTCTTTGTTGAGGGACTTCATCTTCAACTACCTCTTGTGCCTCATCTTCTTCTTCAATTTCTTCTATCTTAACCCTTTCCTCTTCTTGAGTAACTATTATTGGGTTTGGTTCCTTTGGCTTCCTTTCTTGAAATTTAGTTCTGGACCTTAAGGTAATGGTATTGATGCCACCCTTGGGGTTGGGTAGAGGTTGAGAGGGAATGGCACTAGGATTAGAGGCTTGAGGAGTGGAGGTAGAAGGTGGTTCCAAGCGGGCTACAAGGGCTTGAAGAGTGGATGTAAGACTGGTGAGACTAGAGGTAAGTGTGTTTTGAAGTTCCCTTTGTCCTTGAAGGATAGAACGGAGGGTCTCATCTTGGTTGGAAGGGGAAGGATAGGTGAGTTGGGGATTTTGTGATTGGTTGGGTTGAGGTGGTTGTCTTTGGTGTGGTGGTTGGTAGGTTTGGTAGTTTCTTCCTTGGTTCTGTTGAGAGTATGATTGGTTTTGTTGGTATGGTGGGTTTTGTTGGTATTATTGTTGTTGATGGTTGGTGTTCCACCTTTGATTCCCTCCATTATCCCTTCCTCCTTGATTATAGCTATCCCTCCAACCTTGGTTAGAGTTCTCTTGCCAACTTTGGTTGTAATTGCCTCCGTGGTTATAGTTGCTTCCTTGTTGGCGGTGCCCTTGGTTCGGCCGGTCATAGAAATTGTGGGTAGCCGCTAGGGTATTATCTTCTTGGAGGGTTGGACACTCATCTGTGTAGTGAGAGTAACGAGCAAATCCCACACGCACGTTGAGGAACCAATTGTTGACTCGGTTGGTGTCGAGGAGATAGAGGTTGAGATTGTTGAGGAGGTTGTTGTTGGCCAAGTTGGAGTTGCTTAAGAATGCTTGTCATATCACTCAAGGATTTGGCAAGGACGGCGGTCTCACTACTAGAAAATACTTCATTTACGGTCTTTGGATGGTTGGTCCTTCTTTTAACGTGTTGAGTGGACTCGGCCAAGTCGGTAATGAGTTGCCATGCTTCCTCTACCGTCCTATACTTTGACAAAGAACCATTGCTTGAAGCATCCAATAGAGTTTTATCTTGAGGTCTCATTCCCTGGCACACATAGCTAAGCAATATTTGAGTGTCAATCATATGGTTATGACATGAGTCTAGAAGCTTTCGAAACCATTTCCAATACTTGTATAGAGTCTCTATTTCACCTTGGACGATGCATGAAATCACTTTTCTTAACTTGTCCGTCACTTCCACGGGAAAGAATTTATCTATAAACTCTCTTCTAAGCAAGTCCCAATCCGAGACAACCTCACTAGGTAAAGTGTAGAACCACTCCTTGGCTCTTCCCTCAAGAGAGAATGGGAAGGCAAATAACCATATAGCAACCTCATCGAAGCCTTCCCACCTAGTTGTTGAGCATACACCTTGAAAGTTCGTAAGGTGTCTAATAAAATCTTGTGCGGGAAGTCCGTGGAACTTCGGTAGGAGATTGATCAAGGCGGTCTTAAGTTCAAAGTTTGCATTCAAGTTTGGGTGTAGCACATGAAGAGGTTGAAGAACAAAGTCCGGTGCACCCGCTTCCTTAAGAGTAACTCTCCTTGGAGCGGCCATAGTGTCGGCACCTAGATCAAGAGAAGAATTATTAGTAGTATCAACGGAAGAGTAGATAGTGCCTTCTTCGGATGACAATTCGGAATCAATCTCAGATATAGTTGGTGAATTATTAAAAACCTTTTCACCACCTCCAAAGGCTAACCGTCTCCGAGCTTGCCTAATGTGAAGCAAAGTTCTTTCGATTTCCAGATCAAATTGGGCTAAGCTCGGATCCGGTAGTGAACGCGTCATACAATGAAGGAGATATAGAGCTCATGACAACAAATTGAACTAAACAAAGACTAATCCTAACTAGTAATCAAACAAACAAACAATCAAGAGAAAATGCAAGTATTCACATATCAACATATTCACACTAACCAATAACATGGCACATATGCAATTCCCCGGCAACGGCGCCATTTTGATGAGAGATTTTTATTCCGGTATAGAAATTATCAATAAATCCAATCGTGAGTATAGTCCAATCGGCACGCAAATTTCACATCAAAAAATTCTAAAATATATAACCGAGAGTATTAGTCCCGAGTCGTCCTCCTTAGGAATTGCCTTAGAATGCACATCATTGATTAGGAAGTCTTTTGTGGTTTTGAGAGTTTGGTGTAAGAATTTAAGCTAACAAAAATGAACAACAATCAATTATGATAAAAGCCTTGGCTAAGGGTGAGCATTGGAAGTTCCATTATTATAGCTTCCATCAATTGTGACAATAGTTAATCATTGCTTCACTTAGTCAACCCCTAATTATAGAGGAAGGTTTAGTGAAAGTAATCAACTTGAGTCACAAGTCCTAGCCTAGCCTTAAAGGAGTCTAGCTTTAGTGATACACAAGTCAATTTGCAATTCTCAATTGATAACCAACAAATGATATTAGCTATTCAAGCGTCTTTAACAACTCAACCCCTAAGCCAAGTAAGAGGAATCTACTCCATAACTAGGGTTGTCATTTCCTCAAACAATTGGTGAGCAATGGTGAGAAGCATTATGATATTGAGAAAAAGGGATTGAATTCAAGGTATCTATTTCAAGCAATCATCAACAATCAAACAATTAAATGAAATTCCTCAATTTATTGATCAAAATTAAAGTAACAAAGTCACAAATCTAAGATCCAAAGTAAATGAATAAAAAAGAACACTAATTGAGAATATGAGAGTAGATCTACAACTTGAATCAAAGTAAAAGTGAATTAACAATTGATCTCACCAAGGGAATCCAAGAGAAATTGAAATGGAAAGAGCAAAATCCTAGAGAGAGGTTGGAGATTCTCTCTCTACAAAATGTAACTAACTCTCCAAAATATCTAAATATGTGTGTAAAATGAGTGAACGGATATGGATCCTTCAATCTTTGGTCTTCTTATGCTTTTTCCCGCCAGAATTCTGCTCCAAACAGGGTCTGTAACTGCCCTGAAATCGCTGGTCACGTTTTCTCTTTAAAAGTCACGTGTGGCATCGACGCGTATGCGCACAGCATGCGTACGCGTCCCTGGAGCTTTACGATCCACGCGCATGCGTCAAGCGTGCGTGCACGTCCATGAGGTTCTGGCTTAGCCATGCAAATGCGCCGGCTTCTGGCTTTGGCTTCTTCGCGCCGATCTTGGTAGCGCGCATCCACGCGTACGCGCAAAGCATGCGTTCGCGTCGCTGCTCAAACTCCCAAGCTTCATTTTTCCATGCTCCTTCCCTTTATGCATGCTTCCTCCCCTCCTTCTAGGCCATCCTTGCCCTATAAGCTCTGAATTCACTTACAAATAGATCATGGCATCGAGTGGTAATAGAGGAGGATTAAAATGTATATAATTTAATGTAAAAGAAGCATGTTTTCATCCATGAAGCAAAGTTAGGAAAGGAACATGAAATCATGCATTTTTATATGAATAAGTGTGAAAGACCATTGATAAAACCATCAAAATATCTACAAGATAAATCCTAAAAATGGCGTTTATCAACCTCCCCACACTTAAACTATAGCATGTCCTCGTGTTAAAGGAAAGCAAAAGACCAAAGGTTCACAAGATAATGAGATTCATGAAATGCAATCTACCTATATGAATGCAACTAAGATGAATGCCACTATCTACTTGGTCACAAGCAAATCAGTCTTCCAAGAATATATATAAGCACGTAGGGCAAAATGATAAGCAATGCATGAGCTCTACCAATTTTTATCATCAAAGTGAAATGCACACACTTGCATGATGAACGCTCGTGAGAGCCAGGAACAAGAATTTGGGCTTCGAACCCTCACCGGAAGTATTTGCACTCTATTCTCTCAGTGTATAGGGTTAATCACTCAATTCTCCTATACTTCATGCTTTCCAAAATTTGTTCTTCATCTAAAAATCAACAATCATTCAATGCATGCATAAAAATATCATGAAGTCTTTCTCAAAGGTTGTAATAGGGCTAGGGCAAAGGTATGATCATATATGGTTAAGTGGGCTAGAATTTGAATCTTTGATTAACCTAGACTTTCCCACCTAACCTATACAATGACCTATACAAATTCAAAACTAACCTAACTACCCATCTTTCACTTTTTTACATACTCATGCATTGTATTTTTCATTTCACAACACTTATGCACTGGGTTATTTTGTTGTACAGTATTGTATATATATGTACTTAGTTTTCCCTCCACATAACTTATTCTTTTTGAACCTCTTAGAGGTTTGTAGAGAGACAGAATTTTGTTTATCAACCCTAACTTCGCGGACTGAGTCAGGAGCTCGTTATTTTTTTATCTTTGGCACTCTATTCCTACTTTTATAATCTTATGTTTGATAGTTATAGTTTTTCTTCACACGCAAGTTATTCCGTTTCCGGAACATTGCACTTTTCATTTCGTGATTTTGTTTTACCCATTTTTCAAGGCTCCTAGTTTATTATATTCTTTCTATTATCATATGTATGTATTTTAATTTTAGAAGTCGTAGCACCTAGCCACCTCTGTTTTACATCCCAGGAGTAAAGCCTTGTGTGGTAGGGTGTTACATTATGGTATCAAAGCAATTCGTTCCTGTAGAGCCTGAGAGACGGACTGACTATGCTTCTGTACATATTCTGTGTGTAACTATGTGCTACCTAGGATATCTGACTAGTATATGTAGCATACATGTTCGTGAGCATGCATTTGGGACTTTAAAGTATTAAACTTGAGATATTGAGACTGATCACCTTAATATCAATTGTTTGGTGTGAATAGGGACCAAATATCATCTCGTGGATCCGAGCGAGGTGTCCAGAGGAAAAATCTTAGGATCGAACCAATGCAAGGGCCTCAAGATGGAAGCTTGGGTGCTGGTACAAGCAATGTAGGTCAATACTACAAGTCTATGACTGTTACTGATTTCCTCAAGAGTGGTCCACCTCAGTTTAATGGAAATGCCAATGCATTGGAGGCTGATTGGTGGTTTCGAGATATGGAGAGATTTTTGTACACTCAGCACATTCCTAAAGTACAGTTAGTGGAAATATTGACCTACATGTTGGGGGGAGATGCTCAGAAATAGTGGCAGGAGTTATGTTATACTTTGCAGATTGAGTTAACAGATGTCCCTTGGAATAGATTCAAGACAAAATTTTACGGGAAATATTTCTTGCATACACTTCGCACTACAAAGGAGTTGGAGTTAATGTAGCTGAAGCAAAAGAATATGTCTGTTGCTGACTATATCCATGAATTCGACAACCTGTGCCATCTCTCAAAAGTTTTTCAAGAAAATCTAGCCGACTATGAGGAGTGGAAGTGTGCTCAGTATGAGAAAGGACTTGGGAGAGACATCTTTAACTACGTGTATCCGCAAAGGTTAACAAATTTCACTAAATTAGTTAAGAAGAGTCAATTCGCAGAAAATTACTCCATGAAGTGGGCGATGCTACAGGAAGGCTATGGAGAGACTGCTCCAAACGAGCCGCCTAGGGCCGGGTTGGATGAATGCTACAAGTGCGGGAAGCCAGGGCATATGGCTCGAGACTGTCCATATAGAAAACGCTGATGCAGACGAATCCGATTCTCAGACACAAGGTAATCATAAACTAGCAGTTGAATTTCAAACTTTCTTGCATATCACTAATATGTGATATTCATTCGTAATATATGACGCGCATTGATAATTCTAAAGCCCAAGTCGATGATTGGTCGAAGGCTATTAATTGTTAAAACGTAGTAATATTTAGTTAACTTAGAAGGGTGGATTGGTTTTAAGTGATGTTAGGTTTAAAATAGATAAGGGTTAGAGATGAAGATATTCCAGAAACTGCTTTCAGGACACGTTATGGTCATAATGAGTATACGGTGATGTCTTTTGGGTTAACTAATGCTCTGGCAGTATTTATGGATTATATGAACAGGATTTTCCGGCCGTACCTGGACAAGTTTGTCATTGTATTCATCAATGATATTCTTGTTTACTCTAAGATTGAGGAGGAGCATGCTGATCACTTGCGAACTATGCTGCAAATTCTGAGAGACAGGAAGTTATATGCTAAGTTATCTAAATCCGAGTTTTGGAAGAGTGAGGTGAGTTTCTCAGTCACGTGGTGAGTAAGCAGAGAATAGCTGTGGATCCTGCTAAGGTGGAAGCAGTAATGAATTGGGAGCGACCAACTTCAGTGACAGAGATTAGGAGTCCCCTAGGTTTGGCGGGGTACTATCGGAGATTCATTGATGGACATTCACAGCTCGCCTTACCTTTAACTAAGTTGACTAGGAAGGATATGCCTTTTGTTTGGACTTCAGAGTGTGAAGAGAGTTTTCATGTATTGAAGCAAAGGCTGACTACTGCACCCGTTTTGGTATTGCCTGAGCCAAGTGAATTGTTCGAAGTGTACTGTGATGCATCATAAAAGGGTTTGGGGTGCGTTTTGATGCAGCACCGAAATATTGTAGCATACGCCTCACGGCAATTAAGGCCGCATGAGATGAACTATCCGACACACAATTTGGAACTTGCTGCTGTTGTGTTTGCTTTGAAAATCCGGACGCATTATCTCTATGGCGTTAAGTTTCATGCTTCTTAGACCATAAGATTTCGAAATATCTCTTTGAGCAGAAAGAGCTGAATATGTGTCAGAGGAGGTGGATGGGCTTCTGAAAGATTATGATTTCAAATTGAATTACCATCTAGGAAAAGCAAACATTGTGGTGGACGCCTTGAGCCAGAAGTCTTTGTATGCATCTTAGATGATGCTACGAAAAGAAGAGTTATTAAAGGAATTTCAAGGTTTGAACCTGGGAATTAGGGAAGAATATGGAATTCTGTGTTTGAGTCAGTTGCAGATTTCGAGTTATTTTAAATCAAAACTTCTAAAGGCTCATCAAGATGGTGAAGCATTACGTAAGGTATTGCCGACAATTGAACAGGAAAAGTAGTGGAGAGTGTCAGAAGGTAAGGATGGTTTGTGGAGGTTTAAGAACCGGATCGTTATGCTAGATATCAGAGGTTTGCGGTAAGGTATCTTGGTGGAAGCTCATAAGAGCGGGTTTTCGATCCATCCAGGAAGTACCAAAATGTATCAGGATCTAAAAATGATGTTTTGGTGGCTAGGGTTGAAGAATGATGTAGCGATGCATGTATCGAAATGTTTAACATGTCAGAAGGTTAAGATTGAACATCAGAGACCATCAGGAACCCATCAGCCTTTAGAGATTCCACAATGAAAATGAGAGAGTATTGCAATGGATTTTATGACAGGTTTGCCTAGGACTCGGCCTGGTTGTGATGCTATACTTGGGTGGTTGTGACCAACTGACAAAATCAGCTCACTTTCTCTCCATTCGAATAAGTTGTAAAATGGAAGAATTGGCTCGAATGTATATCAAAGAGATTGTCAGGTTGCATGGCATGCCTTCTACTATTATATCTTGACAGGGATCCTCATTTTACATCAAGGTTCTGGGGAGCCTTTCAGCGTGCGTTTGGGACTCAGTTAAGTTTGAGTACTGCATACCACCCTCAGACAGATGGTAAGTCCGAAAGAACTATCCATACCTTAGAGGATATGCTAAGAGTTTGTGTTTTGGACCAGCCGGCGAGTTGGGATCAGTATATGCCACTAGTAGAGTTTGCTTATAATAATAGCTACCATGCGAGCATTGGAATGGCTCCATATGAAGCTCTGTATGGCAGGAATGTCAATCTCCGCTATGTTGGTATGAAATTGGAAAAAGGAGCTTATTAGGGCCTGAGATGATAGCTGAAACTACTGAGCAGATAAAGAAGATTTGTAGCCGAATGCTTATAGCCCAAAGCCACCAGAAGAGCTATGCTGATCACAGGCGAAAGCCTTTGGAGTTCAAAAAAGGAAAGCATGTCTTTTTGAAGGTTACACCAACCACTCGGGTTGGAAGAGCTATTAAGACTAAGAAATTGAATCCCGTTATATTGGAATGTTTGAGATCCTGAAAAGAATTGGGCCGATAGCTTATAGAATTGCTTTACTGCCATATCTTTCGAACTTGCACGATGTGTTTCATGTATCACAGCTTCGAAAGTATACTCCTGACGCGAGTCATGTTATGGAACCGAAACCGATTCAAGTAAGAGAAGATCTAACACTTCCAATAATTCCGGTGATAATTGATGACACTAGTGTTAAATGATTGCGCAGGAAGGAAGTATCATTGGTAAAAATAGCTTGGAGTCGAGATGGTATTGAGAAACATACTTGGAAACTCAAATCAGATATGCAGAAGGACTACCCACATCTCTTTTCAGGTAACTACATTTGAATTTTGAGGGCAAAATTCTTTGTTAGGTGGGTACTGGGTAGGATGTAAACCCCATTAAATTAGTAAATAATTAGTCAATAAATTAGTCTTTAATAAAAAAATTAGAAATGTGAATATTATATCAAATTAGGATAGAGCTTATCAAAACGAGAATTTTGACACTAATTTCGAAGAAAATCAGTCCAAGATTGGACTGAACGAGCCGAATCGGTTGAACCGGCCCAAACCGGGCCCGTGGGTCCAACCGGACCAACCATTAAATGAACCCAAGCCCCCTTCCCTTTCTCATTTCAGCTGGAGCAATGTGAAAGCCTTCAGAGAAGAGAAGGACGCCGAAACCCTTATGGTAAGTTCAACTTGCCGTAAGTCCTCTGTCTGAGCTCCGATCGCCGCATCGTTTACGGCCACGCGACCACCGCGTCGAGCACTATGTTTCTACTGGAACAATTTCATAGGTAACTCATTTTTCTGGTCTCAGCCACTTCTTTCCCCAATTTTTGAAAATTGAGTAAGGTGAGGATACCATAATTCTAGATGAAGTTTTAGGTTTCTTGAGGATCCAATTAGCTTTAGGTTTCTTGCATTTAATATATAATGTTCTGTGAAAACTTAGGCTAGATGACCTTAGAATAAGTTGAAATGCATGGAAATGTACACTGTTTAGTGTTCTTAACCTTTGTAGTGAAAGATGGATATGTGATGGTAATTGTGGATGTATGGCCAATAATGTGATAATTGTTGAGTTGATGATGATGTGATTATGTTTACATTGATTAAATGTATAATGAGATTGTTGAAGTGTGGTATTAAGCTATGTTGTTGTGTGAAGAATGATAAGAAATGGTGTAAGATTATGTGGCTGAGGTATAGCATGTAATAGGGTTGATTCCAAGAGTGAAATGGCTGATTTGTGAATGATAGAAAACAATGAAATGGGGGTTAAGGAGTTTTTGCAAAATTTGGTTTTTGGCCAAACTTCGGCGAGGCATAACTTAGCTTTCGGACCCTCATTTTGCTTTCAACTTGTTTTACAGTAAAAATTGGGTTCGTGAAGTTTATGCCATTCGAAGGACGGATGAAAAATATTTTAAATCGAAGAAGTTATGGGTGTTGGAAGATTATATCTAAAAGCTGTATTTTTACCATTCTGCAGCTTTGCTACTGAATCTGTTTTTTTTTTCAAGAACGTACGTCCACGCGCATGCGTGGCATGGAATTTTGGTGATGCGTACATGACTGGTCCCATGCGCATGCGTAAGGGGTTAGCAAGCATGTCCACGCGTACGCGTGACCTACGCGCACGTGTGACATGAAGTTTTCACCCACGCGTACGCATGACAAAGGGACGCGCGCGCGAGCTGTAGTTTCACACTCCCACACGCACGCGTGAGTCACGCGCACGAGTGGCTCCTGTTACAACAAACATGATTTTTGGGTTTTAAATCCCTATTTCAAATTTAAAACCTCTATTTTCATTCCTTTAGTCATTAATAATAGATTTAAGCCTTATAATTAGATGAAGTTAGGAAAAGGAGATAACTTGGAGGTGAAGTAAAGCTGAAAAGTGATGAATTGATTATGAAATGTTACGGATGATCATGTATGATACTTGGCTTGATAATTAAATGAATGATCATGCTTGATACTTGGCTTGAATGATTAAATGATCTGAGATACGAGATTTCCTGGGTAAAGCACTGTGGCTTGCCACCACGTGTACTTGGTTGAAAACTCGATACTCTATTGATCTTACGACGTAAGGGTGACCGGGCACTTATAAATTCCCGGGAATGTTAACCCCCATTGAGCAATATTGATTATTTGAGAAAAAGCTATGCATAGACTCTTGGGGATGCACGTCGAGGGACAGTCTAAGGTTTTTGGACTTGTTGGGTTAGCTAGATAACCGAAAGATGAGCTTCATTAGCCATAGGACATGCATGCATCATATGCATACTAATTGAAATACTTGTTTGTGCATTAACTGGGTGTGCCTAAATGTACTTGCCATGCTAAATGTATATTTGTTACCTGTAGTATTTGTAACCTTCTTGTGCTTGCCTTTATCTGTTTATTTGTCTGTGAAATGCTGACCGAGATGGAGGTAAGAAGGAATGGCAGAATGGGATTTAGATTTAAGGTTAAGTTAAGTTAGGATTATATATTCTTAGAAAACCACCTTCTATGGCTTCTGTTTAATACATAAGCTCTATAATCTGAGTGTCGGCGTTCTAGGATTGCCTCTGGCATTCCTAGGACCTTATATATTATGTGTGTGACACCTTTACCATACTAAGAACCTCCGGTTCTCATCCCATACTATGTTGTTATTTTACAGATGCAGGTCGAAAGGCATCTCGTTAGGCGTCTGGACACCTAAAGCGAAGTGGTTACTGGGTTATTTTGTTGTACAGTGATGTATATATATGTACTTAGTTTTCCCTCCGCATAACTTATTCTTTTTTACCCTCTTAGAGGTTTATGGAGAGACAAGATTTTGTTTATGTACATTTGGGTTCTGGATATGTATATATGCATGTAAATATTCTCCGGCCAGCCTTGACTTTGCGAGATGAGTCAGGAGCTCATTATTTTTTTAACTTTGGCATTCTATTCCTACTTTTATAATCTTATGTTTGATAGTTAAAGTTTTTCTTCACACGCAAGTTATTCCATTTCTGGAATGTTGCACTTTTCATTTCGCAATTTTGTTTTACCCATTTTTCAAAACTCCTAGTTTATTATATTCTTTTTGTTATTATATGTATGTATTTTAATTTCAGAAGTCGTAACACCTAGCCACCTCTGTTTTACATCCTAGGAGTAAAGCCCTGTGTGGTAGGGTGTTACAACTTTTGTTATCGCTTGTTTATTGATAAACCACTATTTTATGATTTATCTTGTGCTCAATTGAGTGATTTTATCAATTCTTCATCCACTTATTCATATGAATTGCATGGTTTTACAATTCCTTCCTTATTTTATGATATATGTGAAAATATGTTTCCTACGCCTTAAAAATGTTAAATTTAATTATCCTTTACTACCATTCGATGCCGTGATCTGTGTGTTGAGTATTTTCAAGCTTTATAGGAAAGGAATGGCATAGAGGACAGAAAGGAAACACGCAAAAATGGAAGGAACACACAAAATGGAGTTTTTGAAGAATTGGCAGCGACGTGAACGCATGGACGACGCGACCGCGTGCCTTGCACAAAATGGCATCAACGCGAACGCGTGAACGACGCGGATGCGTGACTAGCGCGAAACACAACTTACGCGGACGCGCGACTGACGTGGACACGTGTAAGAGAAAAACTCCAGATGACACGGACGCGTGACCCACGCGAACGCGTGACGGACCCCACATGCAGAAAATTGCAGAAGTCACCTCCAGCGATTTCTAGACCCTTTTCGGTCTAGATCCAAGCTCAAAAAACACAGATTAGATGCTATAAAGTGGGAGAATGCATCCATTCAAGAGAGAACAATTCACACAGACAAACACAACATTCATAATCCATAATTTTAGGTTTTAGATGTAGTTTTCTAGAGAGAGAGGCTTTCTCCTCTCTCTTAGATTTTAGGATTAGGATTTCTTTTAGTCATTATGATTGTTTCTTTATACCAGGTTCAATATTCCTTTATTTTGATTTCTCTTCTACTTTTAGATACTATAATGCTTTTATTTATTAATGACTTATGTTGCCAAATTGGCTTATGAACTTTTCTATGTTAGATTTGATTTCTTTTATTAATATAATTTGAGGTATTTTAGATATATGATTTTTATTTAGCTTTCTATATTCTTGGCTTTGGTTGAGTAATTAAAGACTCTTGAGTTATCAAACTCTTTTGTTGATTGATAATTGGGAGTTGATAATTGTCTTGAATTCCACTAACTCCAGTCTTTCTTTGGAAATTGACTAGGACTTATTTCTCTTGTTCAAACCTTTCAAAAACCCAAAAATACTGTTTTCCATAACCAATAATAAAACATACCTCCCTGCAATTCCTTGAGAAGACGACCCGAGATTTGAATACTTCGGTTTATAAATTTTACTGGGTTTGTTACTTGTGACAACCAAAACTTTTGCACGAAATGATTCTCTATTGGTTTAGAAACTATACTTACAACGCGATTATATTTGTGAATTTCTTTATCGATAGAAAATCCGCTCATCAAAATGGCGTCGTTGCCGGGGAATTGCAAACGTGTGCCCTATTATTGGTTATTGTAAATATTTTCTTTTTCTTGTTTATTTATTTTTGTTTTTATTTTTAATTTTTATTAGTTACTATGAGTTTTCACCCCTATCGCTTTGAGTTTAGTTCTAATATTGTTGAAAGGAATGGAAGCTATATCAGGAACATGCATCACGGTCAAAACAATCAAAGATGGACGGAGCCACGAGGATCTGATCAACCTTTTAGGCAACAACACCTTCTAAAATACCATGGACGATGACCATTCTACAATGCATGCCAAGACAATAGATATGGTGGACCCCCTTGTAGTTACCAACAAGCCCCATATGTCCACAACCCACCTCCTCAACATAACTTTGAACCACCACACTCACAAGCCCCCTATCACCATTCACCCCGTATGACCGTAACCCTTATCCACACCAATTCCAATCCAATTACTCCCAAGAACCACCACTTCCCTATGCACCATGTCCATATCCATCAACCCAAGAATCAAGGGAGCGTTTCAAGGAAACAGTAGAGAGACTTCATGCAACCCTTCGCCAACTGGATCAAGCAATAAATCAATTACCTTCCCGACGTTCAGATACTCAAGGAACTCCCATGGCTTCATGTGGGCAATCTAACGATGAACGTAGCATGAAGGAGATACTAGAAACTCTGGTGGACAGTAAGGAGCATGACTTTGTACTGGAACAATTGGAGGAAGCCGAAATTATCCAAGAAGAAGAAGAATTGGTTGAAGACTTAGGAGATGCTGAACCTCCATGGGAATCCAGAGTTATGGAAAATTTCGTCAAGGAAATTACAACTGATGCTAAGGAGGACAGTGCACAACCCCCCAAAGCAGGTATCTTATGAAGAACTAGACGAAACAACCCAAGACGCGAGTTTCCTTGATAATGATAATCACGAGTCGAGTTCTCCTAGTAATGAACTTGCATCCACAAGTGACTTCTTTGAGACAGAAGAACCTTCCCCAAGTGAATACGAAGACAATGTTGAGGTAGACTTTTCTCAGCCTCCAACTTATGACTTGAGTGATGAGGAAGAAATCGAAGACTCTGATTAAGACAACGGTTGCAATTGAAGAAGTTTGCAAAGAAGTGGAGGAACTCACAGAGGAATACAAGGGAGTAGAGCTTGCAGAACCACTGGAAACACATATTCCAAGTCCACTACCACCCAATTCTAACTTCAAGTGGGTAAAATCCTTAACCTTTATCTTTACTTTTTCACTTGAATATGGTTTGCTTGAAACAGATGGCCAGCTTAGAGCTCTCTGCGGCTTTAAGGGTAAGAGAAAAATGGTTCGTACTCAAAGCTGATATGCAAGATCCAATAAGAGTCCACACTTCAATCTGAAGCGCCAAGATTGGTATCAAGTTCAATTGAATGGGTCTCGGAAGCTGTTTGGTCGCTTCAGTGAGAATCTGAACTCTGCATCACCCAACTGGAAAAATGCAGATCAAGACAAAAACGGGTGTAAAAGTAAGGTTTGGAATCCTGGAATCTATTCTGACATTCAACACCCCGGGAGCCTTGACGCTTGTTTGAACTTACTCAAGGGCTTTACATGCCTTATTTGGGACCCCGGAGGCTATTGGCATTCTAAACAATGGGGGAGATTTCTGGATAAATTCAAACACAAGCCACCATAATAAGAAGCTTACCAGAATGTCCAACTTAAGGACTTTAACTAAAAGTGCTAGGTGGGAGACAACCCACCATGGTATGATAGTTCCTTTTTCAATTTCAATTTTATTTCGTTTTGTTTGTTTTTAAGTTTTATTTTATTCTATTTTATTGAACCTGGAATTATGCATAACATACACATCAGCATTGCATTCTGCATACTACATAAAAAAAACACCCCACGCAAGCGCGCAGGCCACGCGTGGGCGTCGATTGGAAATCGGCGTAAAGATCCAATGCCCAGAAAGTTGGGCTGGAATCGTGCGGCTGGTGTGCGTTAGGCACAAATTGGGCCACGCGTTTGCGTGAGTGACGCGATCCCATCACTTACACTACACACACACCACGCGAAAGCGTGGGCGACGCGTACGCGTCACGTGGATATTATGGCCCCCTAAATGGAAACAGAGAGTTGCACCAAAACGACGCTGGAATTGTACGTTTAGCACAATTCCAAGTGACGCGTTCGCATGTTTCATGTGTTCGAGTCACTTACATTATACCTCACTCATGCGATCGCGTTAATAACGCGGCCGCGTCATTCCCTTTCCACCCCAATCACGTGATCGCGTGCCCCACGCGTTCGCGTGGTTTTGGATCCACTAACCCAACCCACGCGAAACCCTAAATCCCTCGCGTCAACACTTCATCTTCTTCCTTCTTCCTCTGCACTCTCTCTTCTCCTCTGCAACCCACCACCACCGACCAGCCACCAGAACTGCCGTGCCGCGCCCCTGTCACCGCACAACCTCGCAACCACCGTGACACCCGCCCTCCTTTTTCTTTCTCTTCTTCTTTTCCACCTCTTCTCCCCCCATCACCGAGCTGCCACCACCGCGCCACCCACCCAGAACCGCCAGCCACCACACACCACCACCCCCAACCCCTCGCCCCTTCTTCTCTCCTTCCCCTCCATAACCCTAATCCAACCACCGGACTACCCCTGCCTCCACCACGGACCACCGCTGCACTGCCTACCTACGCTGCTGTGTTGCCGCCACCACCACCACACTCCCACCATCTCTCTGATCCATACTTTTGTTCCTCTACACACCAGGTTCTACCGAACATCGATTCCTCTATCAGTTAGTTAGTTAGTTGCATATTTTTTTGAATTTTGTTCAAATTAGGATAGTTAGAGATGCATGATCGTAGTAGATTTTAGGTGGTTAGGTAGCTAGGATGGGGTTGGTGGATTTAGGCATGATAATTGCACCGTTCTTGTTACCTGTTTTTATCTGATTCGCAATTTTGAATTTGCTATGATGATGATGTTGTTCATATGCTGTTCTTTAATGTTTGATACTGCTATTACACTGTTCTTTAATGTTCTTGCTATTTGTTACTCTTTTCAGCATTAATTTAAATGTCATATGAACTGAATTGGTTGCTATTTATCACTCGGGAACATCCAATATTAGCTAGAATGCTACCCAATTTGGTGGACGATCATGAGGAGGAGGCACATGCAGAGACTGAGCAAGGAGGACCTGAGCAGGCTGCTCCACAACATGAGGAGTCACATCAGATATAGCCCGCAGATCTAGAGGTTCTCCTACAGACAGAGCCTCCGCTTCAGCAAGCAGCTCCTCTGACACTCACAGAGACTGCGGACCCTCAGCTTACCACCGAGACACCGGCAACACATCCTTCCAGAGATGACACTTCTTCACACCCAACTTGATTGAGCATCGAGGACGATGCTATAATTTAAGTGTGGGGAGGTCGCCATCTTTGGCGAATCTTTTTGATGAACCACTACAGACTCTTCTATCTTATTTTGCTTATTTTCTATATTTTTATTTTATTTTTATTTTTTTCTTTTTTTAATCTTATTTTGTCTTTTAGTACTTGCACATTTTTCTTTTGCTTTTGCTGTATTTTTATTTTATTTTTGTATTTTGTACTTTGGGCTGTATATATCTTAGATATTTAGCTTAATTTGCACTTTTAGCTTATTAAGTTGAGATATAGAATATGTGGATTAATTAGAATAGTTTACCCTTTTAGCATATGATAAGTTTGTTTAATTGAAAATAAAAGAGTAAACTAGAAGCTTTAGTGTAACAGAATCAAAACAATCTACACACCTTATATATATATATATATGTTGGTTAGTTTACAATATTTTTTCAAGGAAAATACCTGTTTTTATAAAAGCCATTCTAGGATTCACATTGAGTTGAATGGAAATTCTTAATTTCTACTTGCATGACATATATAACTGATATATGGTTTCTGAGCCAAAGAACACACAACCCGTGAGTTTTGAGCTTAATTGTATGGTTACATTCAACCATAAATTTCATTCCTGTGTGTTTCGCACTTCTTTTCTATGCTTGCAATCTTTACTTTGTTTTAGTCTATATGTCCGATATAGAATGTAGATACATACCTACATATGATTGAGGCCATTATTTAAATTTTTGCTCATTTATCCCAAATAAACCTACCTTTTACGTCACCCTTGTTAGCCCCCTTGAGCCTTTTAATCCCCTTCTGTTCTATAACCACATTACTAGCCTTAAGCAGAAAAATAAATTAAAAATCCCAAGTTGAATCCTTGGTTAGCTTAAGATAGATATTGTGTATCAAATAAGTGTGGGGACATTTATGGAAACATGGGATGATAGGAAAAAGTATTAATTGATAAAATTATTTGAAATTTGGGAGCATACTCATGTGAAACTAAAATAATTAAAACACCATGTGCCTTGATATATTGTTTTTATATATGAAAAAAAGTATTTATTATTAAGTAATTAAATAAAGGGGATAACAGTACCCCAACGCAAAATAGAAGAATCAATGCACATGGGATAAAATCAAAATATAAGTGGTGCATGAGTATGTAACACAAGTGTGAAAATTTGGGTAGATAGGCAAGATTTTTAAAAATAGAGTATGTATATGTTAGGTGAGATCTTAAGACTAGTCAAGGATTCACTTTATTAACTCACTTAGCTTTATATATACACCCTCACCATTATCTTAGCCCCATTACAACCTTGAAAAAGACCTCATGATGTTTGTATGTATACATTAGATATTTGTTGATTGGTTAGATAAAGAACAAAGTTTTAGAAAGCATGACTAGAAAAGAATAGAGTGATTAACCCCAAACACTGAGTGATTGGAGAGTAAACACAAATCCAGTGAGGGTTCAATAGCTCATTCCTATATATCCATGTTTAATTATTAATTGTCTTGCAAGTTTGTGAACTATCTTAACTCAACTCAATTGTAACTGTGCTTTAAAATGATTTGGCTTTAATTGTACATATATGATTCCTTGAAAATATGAATCAATTCAAATATATGTAAGCTTTATATATATAAGTGAATAGTAATTAGAATTGCATAACTCATTTAGGTAGCTTGCATTTAGAATAGATTGCATTGCACGAGATTCCACCATTCTGCCTTCATTCTTTTCTCTTGGATTTAGCATGAAGGCATGCTAATGTTTAAGTGTGAGGAGGTTGATAAACCACTATTTTATGATTTATCTTGTGCTCAATTGAGTGATTTTATCAATTCTTCACCCATTTATTCATATGAATTGCATGGTTTTACAATTCCTTCCTTATTTTATGATATATGTGAAAATATGTTTCCTACGCCTTAAAAATGTTAAATTTAATTATCCTTTATTACCATTCGATGCCGTGATCTGTGTGTTGAGTATTTTCAGGCTTCATAGGGCAGGAATGGCTTAGAGGACAAAAAGAAAACACGCAAAAATAGAAGGAACGCACAAATGGAGTTTTTGAAGAATTGGCAGCGACGCAAACGCATAGACGACGCGACCGCGTGCCTTGCGAAAAATGGCATCGACGCGAACGCGTGAACGACGCGGACGTGTGACTAGCGCGAAACACAACTTATGCAGACGCGTGACCCACACGGATGCGTGACGGACCCCACGTGTAGAAAATTGTAGAAGTCGCCCCCAGCAAATTCTTGACCCTTTTCGGTCCAGATCCAAGCCCAGAAAACATAAATTAGAGGCTATAAAATGGGGGGAATGCATCTATTCAAGAGAGAACAATTCACACAGACAGACACAACATTCATAATTCATAATTTTAGGTTTTAGATGTAGTTTTCTAGAGAGAGAGGTTCTCTCCTCTCTCTTAGATTTTAGGATTAGGATTTCTTTTAGTCATTAGGATTGTTTCTTCGTACCAGGTTCAATATTCCTTTATTTTGATTTCTCTTCTACTTTTAGATACTATAATGCTTTTATTTATTAATGACTTATGTTGCCAAATTGGCTTATGCACTTTTCTATGTTAGATTTGATTTTTTTTATTAATATAATTTGAGGTATTTCAGATATATGATTTTTATTTAGCTTTCTATATTCTTGGCTTTGGTTGAGTAATTAGAGACTCTTGAGTTATCAAACTCTTTTGTTGATTGATAATTGGAAGTTGCTAATTAACTTGAATTCCACTAACTCCAGTCTTTCTTTGGGAATTGACTAGGAATTGAGGATTCCTATTGATTTATCCACTTGACTTACCTTCATAGTTAGAGGTTGACTAAGTGGGAGCAACGAGCAATTCTCATCACAATTGATAAGGATAACTAGGATAGGACTTCTAATTTTCATACCTTGCCAAGAGTTTTCTTAGCTGTTGATTTATTAATTCCTGCAATTTATTTCTCTTGTTCAAACCTTTCAAAACCCCAAAAATACTGTTTTTCATAACCAATAATAAAACATACCTCCTTGTAATTCCTTGAGAAGACGAGTCGAGGTTTGAATACTTTGGTTTATAAATTTTACTGGGTTTGTTACTTGTGACAACCAAAACTTTTGCACTAAAGGATTCTCTGTTGGTTTAGAAACTATACTTACAACGCGATTATATTTGTGAATTTCTTTACCGATAGAAAATTCGCTCATAATTTATGTGCCTACAACAACCAACAACTATTTTTCTATTCGCCTGACTAAGATCTGTAGGATAACCACAGCTTGCTCAATTTGGCAATCCTCGTGAGATTCGACCCTCACTCATTTGATGTATTACTTAGACGACCCGATGCACTTGCCGATTTAGCTGTGCGAGTTACAAATTCGCGCACCATGGGTTAATCCTCAATATGCTTAACTAACATCTTGGCATACTCTTCCCACAGAGTACACCTAATTTTACCATTATCCCTATTTAAAATCATATAACGAAAACTTAATGATGGTGAAAAGGAATAATGAAATTATACAACATAAATAACAGAGTTTAACAACATGTATAATGGTTGGAAATACTTGATGTCATCAAGTTCAACCACAGTGTATACACAACTCTTGTCATTCCTTATAAACTCAATTTTGTCACCCTTCCTAGTAAGCAAGCCAATAACATCTAGCAAAAGAATGGAAGTTACCTATATAAAAGCTGGATAATATAAAAAAAATTGATCTTAGAAGTTCAAATGATTTATACCAATCAAGTAGGACTGAGGATTGGAATGCTTGAGTATCACTTCATTAGATACGAAATGGAAAATATGATCAATGAAGCTAGGCTTGTGAACAATCCTAAGCTGAGTTTATCTCTTGAAATATATACGATGAGAATGAGTTGTTGGCTTGTACTTCTGATTATTTAGTGATAATGAGAAGTTAGATATTGTGTATACTTTGTCATCAGATAACTCAACCTCAAATAGTCTCTTGAGAAGATTCCTTATGGTACATTAAATACGATCCCATGTAAAAGCATAATGATATAAAGTTAATAATAAATTTTTTGTGAACTACTAAAATATCTTATATGAAAAATAGCAAATTACACAAATCATTTCATCAATCACAACCAATTCAATCATTGGCTTCTGATACTTAAGCTCAGAATAAGTTAGTAACTACGACTTAATGAGCCTTACTTTGATCTTTTAGACCTGACTTTTAGATGAGGGGTCTATATCCTTCAAGAGAGTAAACTGTGAAGCCATTTCAAGTGAGAAAATAATTAAAGAACAAGAAAAAAGGGAGAGTTAGGAAACTAATAGTAGGATATAAGTAGGATGTGAGGTATAGAGAGTGCCTAGAAGGCAACATATATAGAGGTTGGAATGTGATTTCTTAGAAATTGACAAGAGGACACCATAAATGGACAATAGCAATCAGACAGGAAAAAGTCATGAACATGTTAGAAAATAGTAGTGCATGAAATCAGACAAAGACACAAAAAATTTGTAGAAGTGGATAAAGAGTAATTGTAAACTATGTTTGATGAAGTCATAATGAATGAGGAAAGTGGATGTCATCTTACACAAAAAAATAAACTATGTACATTATTAATAAATTTTAAAGTTTATAAACATCGAAAAAGTCAGGGATAGTGAATGAAAGATAGAAAGCTGTACTTGTGTGGTTATGAAGTACATCTAAAAAGTTAAATGTATGAATTGAAATTCATGACTTAATAATTTGTTGTTCAAGTGTACCTGAATTACTTAAAATGAAATTATACTTCAGATGAATAACTGGTCAGAATAAAAAGAACATTGAAGTAATAACTATGCTACATGATGAGTAATTAATTAAGCATTTCATTTGAAAGAGAAATATACTGAGTAAATAATAAGACTAATTATAAGCTAAGATAAGACTTTTTTTGAAAATCATATTTCATATGGGATTCATTATCTTGAAAGTGTGATCAAGTAAAAAACAAAACTGTTAAATGTCTGAATTATATGAATGAACCAACAGAAAACTATCAAATGTAACAAAGAAATTTAAGAACATTTTTTATAGAAATTGTTGATTAATGTGATTTTCAGAGAATTAAAACAATTACTGATATGAGAAATACATGGGCTTGAATGTGATTGATTACATTATCTTAAATAGAATAACAATATTATACAAATTGGAATGGAAAATTAAAGAAATAGAGCAAAATTTAGCATTAATATACTTCAGATGAAATAAGGATTAATAAAGTCAAACTAGAGGTAATAATACAAATATACAATGAGTTTAAAGGATACTGTCATAAAATTAAAAGAATTCAAAAGGAAATTTGGCATTAATATAATAAAGATGAAATTACAATATAACCATAGTTGAAATAATGAAACAACATTACAATTTGGAGAAAATCATAACATAAACTTAGATGACAACAATTAATCTGACTATGACATTGACAACAAAATTAAATACTAATAATTGAAATCGACATGGTGGTCTCATCATCAAAAGTAACAGTGAAACGAAGAAGACTTCCAATCTTAAGTCCATGTTTCAAGGAAAATTTACTCCAGGCCTTTGTAAGAAAAGCCTCAGAGGATGTTGAGCTTCTTCAGCGTAATTTCGTCACAACATTTGATTCATTAGGTTGGATAACATTAACATGATGAAATCGAGATGGGAATGCTTGGGAGGCAAATCTTGAAGTCAAAAGCTGAATAAAAAATTTATTCAAAAAATAAAAATTAGAAAAAGTGAATACAGTGATAATGATAAACAAACAACAACTTAAATAGAATAACATGCAATGTTATTACCATAGAGTATTTTGAAGCATGAGAAGCGGGTACATGCTTCTCCAAAGTGTACACAACAGAAAAAACAGGAGATGGTTCAACATTAATAATAATTGAAGGTAAGGAGAAAACTACAGGGGTAGAAGCAGGTTGCTGGATAACAGACAATAAGTGAGAATATATGGAAGGGAAGGTTGATCATTAGATACATGATAACAACTGATGGAGAAACTAACATTTAAAGGATTAGGACAAATTGAAGAAGAAGGAACCTCCTCTAATGACAAAACTTATTTAAAAGGATCAGAAATATTTACAGGACCAGTAACCATTTAACATGGAATATAGTTGTCCGTAACACTATCTTGGATGTGATCTGCAATGCAATAAGAATAAACAGGGAGTTCTTTATGTAATGAACAGAAAATGGTGACTCGAGGTGATGGGCTATGAAAGGAACTTTGATTAGATTCATTAAGGGAGACATTAATATCTGGAAAGTTTACAAAGTGTAAAACAGGATTAAGAATATTAGTAGACTCAAAAAGATCTATGACATCCTTAACAGAAATAAATGGCTTAATATCACCAAAAAGCTTAACTAGGGGAAAATAGGGCTCTTTAAGCCGTATATTGTGGTCCTTAACTTCAAGAATAAGAAAGTTATTCTTCTTAGCATAACAAACGCTCAACTAACCACCTTGTTCAAGCCCATACAACATGTAAAAATTGTTGTAACTATGAACAATTTTGCAGTGCGGTGACCCTTCTCATTGATAAGTTGGAACCCATTGCCAGAAAAATCATAAAAGGATAAGTTGGTGGATAATTTATCCTTGAATCTCTTGTACAAGATAGATGGCAATTTCCTCATCTCCTGTTGTAAAACAAAAATTATGATTTTTTATATCAATGTAAACAAACCAAAGATGAAGATGAATTAACAAATAAAAAAAACTGACATAAAGAGATGATTCAATTAATATACTACCATATCAGGATTAACTTCCATAAAGAAATAACAGCCTTGATCATGAAACTTCATTTTGGATAGCAGAGCTAAATGTAAGTAATAAGAAAAGAATGTGATGGTGGAGTGGAAAGGAGCTTAAAGTAACTAAAAATACGTTGATCATTAAGGGAACCATGAAAGGGTATGGTAGTATATATAGAAAAAATAGGTAAAGGGAAATGGTTACTCTGTATTCAAAACAAAAATCAAACCAAATATAAAAAATTAAAAAAATAAATTACAATAACGAACCAATGAGAATGTCATGTATTCTAGAAAATTGTACAACTGGGCATGAACATAGAGTAGATAAGTGAGAAGGATTTTGAAACTATGATAAAAATATAAAGCAAGCAACGATGATTGGGAATTCCTTAGAATGCGCAATCATGACAAATAGAAAATTGATTACAATTGATAAAGGTTACACAACTTCTAAAGGAATATGAATGAATAACTACAATTAACAACACTAAAACGTGTATGAAATTATAAAATTATATGGTTTAGTGTACATGATGTACTTGAAATGAATGTGATGACTGGGTAAGAGGTTCATTCACGTGTGATTGGGATAATACATGAAATAAGTAAATGGTTCATATAGTTTTACTAAAATTTGAAGTCAAACATTCTCTTTACTTTGCCAATATACAACGAATCAGTAAAGATAACAAATTTAAGCAAAGCCAAAGTGTGGAGAATTCCAAATGAATAAAAACAATGGAAATAGGGAAAAGGTTAGGAAGCTTGATGAATAAGACAATGAATAGAGAGATTAATCAACCTTGGAATGTGTAGGGATTTTATCATTCCAAGATGGATGTTTCAGCTTGAATTACTCTAGTGAAAGACACATCAGAATTCTACTATCTTCAAAACTTTGCTTTATAAGAATGTTATAGGATTGTGTAGAAGCCCATGGTTTGTATCAATCTTATTAGATTAGATTATTATAGGCTTTTGTTTTTCTTTTCTTTTCTTTTTACAGTACTAAAAAATATTAAAGGCTAATAATTATATATAAGCAATAAAATTTATATATCATTTATTTAAATTCAAATAATGTGAAATGTTATTTTTATTTTTAATAATATTGTATTTATTTATTTTTGTGTAAATATTAAATTATTATATCAAATAAATTAGAAAATAGACATGTAGTGTTGTTAATAACATTAATCTTCCATTGGTTTGGTCATAGCCTCATGAATTATGATGAAAAAGGCTAAAGGGCTAAGGGATTATGGTGCACGAAATTGTGATTTCAATGGCGCCAATAACTTGGTACGCACAATTGTAATCTCAAATCTTTTTCACAACTTAGCACAACTAACCAGCAAGTGCACTGGGTCGTCCAAGTAATAAACCTTACGTGAGTAAGGGTCGATCCCACGGAGATTGTCGGCTTGAAGCAAGCTATAGTCATATTGTAAATCTCAGACAGGCAAATTCGAAAGGTTATAAAGCTTTGATAATTAAAAGATAAATAAAACATAAAATAAGATAGAGATACTTATGTAAATCATTGGTGGGAATTTTAGATAAGTGTATGGAGATGCTTTATCCCTTTTGAATCTCTGCTTTCCTACTGCCTTCATCCAATCCTTCATACTCATTTCCATGGCAAGCTGTATGTTGGGTGTCACCGTTGTCAATGGCTACTTCCCATCCTCTCAGTGAAAATGGTCCTCTACAGTTTTTGTACGGCTACAACTGTCGGATTTCTCGTCTCGGATGAAAAATACCATGCACAGATATCGTATGGTTAATCAGCTGTTGGTTCTCAATCGTGTAGGAATAGGATTTACTATCCTTTTGCGTCTGTCACTATGCCTTACAGTCGCGAGTTTGAAGCTCGTCACAATCATCCCATCCCAGATCCTACTCGGAATACCACAGACAAGGTTTAGACTTTCTGGATCTCAGAAATGCTGCCAATGGATTCTAGCCAATACCACGAAGATTCCAATCTCGAATTCAGATGCCCCTTTGTCAGAGGGGAGTGGATGTGAATCATTGATTAGAAACCCAAGAGATATACATTCAAGCTTGTTTTCATGTAGAACGAAAGTGGTTGTCAATCACGCGTTCATAAGTGAGAATAGTGATGAGTGTCTGATAAACCACTATTTCATGGTTTATATTGTATTTAATTGAGTGGTTTTATCAAGCTTTTCACCCACTTATTCATAGGATTTGCATGATTTTAGAATTCCTTCCTAGTTTAGTTCTATGATTGAAAACATGCTTCTTTGGTCTTAATTTAGCTAATCTTAATCCTCTCTTATTACCATTCGATGCCTTGATTTGTGTGTTAAGTGTTTCAGGCTTCATAGGGTAGGAATGGCTTAAAGAATGAAGAGGAAGCGTGCAAAAATGGAAGGAACACAAGGAATTGAGGAGATGACCAGCGAAAAGTCACGCGGTCGCATGGCTCACGCGACCGCGCGAAATGGAAGAAATCAGAGTGACGTGTTCGCATGCCTGACGCGACCGCGCGGATTGGAAGCTGCACGAACGACGCAAATGCGTAGACGACGCACACGCGTGGTACGAAAAACGCTGAGTGACGTGATCGCGTAAACGACGCGGACGCGTGACGTGCGCGATCTGCGGAATTACAAAAGTCACTGGTAGAGATTCTGGGCCGCATTTCAACCCACTTTTCGGCCTAAAAACACAGATTAAAGTCAGGGAACATGCAGAGACTCAACGTGCTTTTCATAATTCATAATTTTTAGTTTAGATGTAGTTTTTAGAGAGAGAGGTTCTCTCCTCTCTCTTAGGATTTAGGATTAGGATTCCTCTTAAAGGATTTAGGATTTCAACTCTTCATCAGGTTCAATATTCCTTTTACTTTATATTTCTCTTTTAGTTTCAGATACTTTAATGCTTGTATTACATATGTTGCCTATTTGGCTTGTGAGCCATTCATGTTAGGATTTTCTTTATTTAATATAAATTGAGGTATTTTAGACTTATATGTTATGGATACTTTAGCTTTATCCAATTTATTTTCATTCGAGTAGATTTTCTTCACTTTTGGCTTTGGTTGATTAATTGGTAACTCTTGAGTTATCAAACTCATTGTTGACTGAAAATTAGAATTCTTCAAGAATTAATTCAAGTTCCAATAACTCTAGCCTTTCCCAAGGAAAGACTAGGACCCGAGGAATCAAAATTAATTCATCCACTTGACTTACCTTCATAGTTAGAAGTTGACTTAGTGGGAGAAAAATCTAATTCTCATTACAATTGATAAGGAAAACCGGGATAGGACCTCCAGTTCTCATACCTTGCCAAAAGCTTTATTAGTTATTATTTTAATGACTTGTTATTTTACATTACTTGTTCAACCCTTTTCAAAACCCCAAAATATACCTTGCATAACCAATAATAAGAACATACCTCCCTGCAATTCCTTGAGAAGACGACCCGAGGTTTAAATACTCGGTTATCAATTTTAAAGAGGTTTGTTACTTGTGACAACTAAAACGTTTGTACGAAGGGATTTTCTGTTGGTTTAGAATCTATATTTACAACGCGACTATATTTTTATAAAATTCTTTACTAGCAAAAACCCTAACGTCAAAATGGCGCCGTTGCCGGGGAATTGCAAATGTGTGCCTTATTATTGGTTATTGTAAATATTTTTCAAAAAAAAATTTCAAATCTTTTTCAAAATATTTTCTTTTTGTTAGTTTTTGTTTTTATTTTCTCTCACTACTATGAACTCTCACCCCTTTGGCTATGAGTCTGGTTATAACTATGTTGCACGAAGAGGAAGTTATAACAGGAATATGCATCAAGGTCAAAGCAATCAAAGATGGACGGAGCCAAGAGGATCTGATCAACCCTTTAGGCAACAACACCGTCCTAGATATCACAGACAGAGACCATTCTACAATGCATACCAAGCTGATAGATATGGTGGACCGCCTAGTAGCTACCAACAAGCCCCACCGTATGCTCAGAGACCATCCTCACAACATAACTTTGAACCACCACACTTACAAGCCCCTTTCCGCCACTCACCTCCATATGACCCTAACCCATATCCATCATACCAACCACCCTATGAACCGTATGAACCATATGTAGAACCACCCCAATTACACCCCAATTACTCCCAAGAACCACCACTACCAATTTTTGGATCGACCCAAGAATCACAGGCTCGCCTCAAGGAATCAGTAGATCAATTTCATGCAACCCTTCAGCAACTAGAGCAAGCAATAAATCAATTACCTTCCAGACGTTTGGACACTCAAGGAACCCCCATGGCTTCATGTGGAGAATATAATAAAGAACGTAGCATGAAGGAAATACTAGAAACTCCAGGGGACAGTAAAGATCATGACTTTGTACTGGAACAAGTAGAGAAAGCCGGAATTATTGAAGAAGAAGAAGTGGTCGAAGACTTAGGAAATGCTGAGCCTCCATTGGAAAGTCCAGTTATAGAGCCTCCTTCCAAGACGTTTAACATTGATGTTGAAGAGGGTGTAAAACCTCCAAAACATATCAGGGTTGGAGAAATGAAGAAGAAATTGAATCGGAAGAAATCCACCAAGAGGAAGAGGTTGATATTGAAGAAGATTGCAAAGAGGTGGAAGATGTCGAAGAAGAGCACAAGGGAGTGGAGCTTGCACGTTCATTAGAAACACCTCTACCTAAGTTGCCATCATCCGTCACAACATTCAAGTGGGTAAAATTCATATCCCTTAGCTTTCTAATTCCACTTGAATATGGGCTACTGGAGAGGAATGGTCAACTTAGAGCTCTCTGTGGCATCAAGAGTAAAAGGAAGATGGTTAGTGGTAAGAGTTATCCTGCAAGGTTCAACATGGTTGTGTGCTCAAAATTTAAACGCGAAGGTTGGTGTAAAGCTCAACTGAATGGGTCTAGGAAGTTATTTGGCTGCTTTAGTGAGAATTCAGATTGCCTGCCACCCGGTTGGAACACTAATGATCAACAAGAAGACGGGTGCAAAAGCAAGGTTTGGGACCCCAAAATTCAATCTAGAAATCAATACTCTTGGGGCCTTGTCACTTGCTTCAGCTTACTTGAAGGCTTTCTGCACCTAGTTTGGGATCCCGGAGGCTACTGGAATTCCAAACACTGGTGGAGATTCCTGGATCATTACAAGCACAAGCCACCAAAACAAGGAGCTCACCAAAATGTCCAACTTAAGGACTTTAACTAAAAGTGCTAGGTGGGAGACAACCTACCATGGTATTATCGTTCCTCTTTCAATTTTAATTCTAGTCTGTTTTGTTTGTTTTTGCGTTTTGATTGAACCTGGAATCATGCATACTTGCATAGCATTCATATTAAGCATTGCATTCTGCATACTGCATTATAAAAAAAAATTTTGCACGCGACGCGACAGCGTCGCTAACGCGTCCGTGTCACAGGTGCTTTAGGGAGAAACGAAAAGTGAACAGAGAGTCACGCGAGAGTGTGGCTGGAGGCGTGCCTTTGGCACAAATTTGATCCACACGACCGCATCGCTGACGCGTCCGCATCATGTGGGACAAATGCCTACCACGCGTCCGCGTCACGCACGCGAACGCGTGCCCTGTAAATCGATGTAAAAAGGGTGTATGGCCAAAAGTTGAGTTGGATCGTGGCTGGACTCGTGCTAGAAGCACAAGTCTTACCACACGGACGCATGGCTGACGCGTCCGCGTCAGATTCCTATAATGGCCACTCACGCGATCGCGTCGACCACGCGACCGCGTCACCCTGGAATTTGGCAATAATGAATTTTGAACAGAGAGTTGTGCGAACGCGAGGCTGCTCTCCTGCCAGTAGCACAAAATGCGTCACGCGTCCGCGTAACCGACGTGACCGCGTCGATTAATTTAAACGCAAGTCGCGTGACCGCGTCCCCCACGCGTCCGCGTCGCTTGCGCTGCATAACTTATCCAGGGTAGCCAAATATCTTATCTTTTCTTCCCTATATCTAATTCTTTTCTTCCCTTCTTATTTCTTTTCTTCTTTCTTCTTCCTTTTCTTACTTTCTTCTTCTCATCCCTCTTCACTTCCATTTAATTTATTTTCATATTTCATTCATTGCATTATTTTCATTGGTGTTAGAAATTTATTTATTTTGCTTGTGGGTTATTCAAAGAACTGTTTGACAATTATATAACTTTTAAAAAAAAGGCTGCTTGCATGTTCAATTTAATACTTTCAATAACTTATTTACCATGCATGCTATGTGTTTGTGAAAAAGCCCGTATGGCATCATGCACTTTTCTACATTATTCTATTCTACTATTCAATGCTTGCTTTTCACAAATTCCCTTTACTATTTTATTAATTAAATATAATTGTCAATACAAACGTTATTGTTAGTTTCTCACAACTAATAATACATTAAGGTTTTTAATGCTTGATTTACGCTACTCATGCCTTTGCCAGCATGCCAATAAACATCTTGCATTTAATTACCTCAATTTATCATGCCCTGTTTCCATTGCTGTCCTAATTTCATGGTGTCGCGACCATGTGTTAACGACATTCTTCTTTATTTTGGCATGATTCTTACTAGTACTGCCCTCTCCCTTGCTCTATCCCTTTGACTTCATGCCCCTTTCTCTTCTCCCTTTTTTAGGCTGGCCACCAGGAAGAGTAAAGAGAACGCCTCTACAACGAGCAACAGCAGAGGAACCACATCCCCCGCCACCTACACATTTTTGCATGCACCGAGGACGGTGCAATCCTTAAGTGTGGGGAGGTTGATACTGATCTCCACGGGTAAGTTAGTCCCTTCTCAACACCAATTTTTGTTTTTCATTGTTGCATTTGCATGTTTGATTGCATGACTGTTTTATTTTGTGCATATTTTACCACTTGGTTGAAGTAATATTTTCTTTTTCAAGAAACCTTTTATAATATTTCACTAATTTGAATAAAACTTTTTGAAAAACTTGTATGAAGAAATATTATTTTAGAACATGGTTTAGAGCTCAAACACACAAAACCAGTGAGATTTTGAGCCCATTTGATTGGTTGCATTTTATCAACCAATATATTTTATTTTTGTGTGTTATTCTCTCTAAAATTGTAATCTTTATCTTGCTTAATTCTATATTTCCATTGTTTGATGTATGCATGCACTTATATGATTGAGGCCTTGTTTCACTAAGCTTACATACCCATATGGCCTTACCCTTCCATTATCCTTTGCAAACCAATTTGAGCCTATTTTACCCATTTGTTCTTTACTTTAGCTCATTACTAACTCTAAGCGGAAAATAATAATGTCCTTAATTTGAATTCTTAGTTAGCTTAGACTAGTAAAAGTGCCCATGATTTAAGTGTGGGGAAAGTGGGTTTGGAAACGTTTGGTTTGAGAATTGAGTATGTTAGACTTTGTGTGAAAATGTGCAAAATAATAGTTGAGCACATATTATTGCATTCAATACTTTAATCATATGCATTGAGAAAAATAAAAGAAAAATAAAAAAAAGGAAGAGAAAAATAAAAAAAAAGTGAAAAAGAAAAAAAATAATAAAAGGGGACAAAATGTCCCAAAGTAAGTGTTGGTATCAATGCATATGTACTAAACTCAAATTTAGGATGCATGAATATGTGGAAAACACAGTTAATGGGAAATTAGATTTATATTTTAATTAAATGGATTGTCTTAAGTTAGGTGGAAAGTTTATGTTAATTAAGGATTCAAATTTTAGTTCACTTGGCCAAATACAATCCTACCTTGACCCTAACCCAATTACAACCCTTAAAAGACCTCTTGATTTGTGTATTAGTGCATTAAATTTTTGTTGATTGTTAGATGAAGAGAAAGCTATATAAAGCAAGATTATTAGAGAATTCAGAGAATTGACCCTAGACACTTGAGAGTTAGAGTGATATACACTACCAGTAAGGGTTCAGCGCTCAATTCTATGTTCCCTGCTTTCATGAGCTATCTTTTTCTTGCAAGTTATTTGTATTGTATTTTGTGATTTGAATTAGTGAAATCCAATGCTTCTTTGGTCTTAATTTAGCTAATCTTAATCCTCTCTTATTACCATTCCATGCCTTGATCTGTTTGTTAAGTGTTTCAGGCTTCATAGGGCAGGAATGTCTTAGAGAATGAAGAGGAAGCGTGCAAAAATGGAAGGAACACAAGGAATTGAGGAGATGACCAGCGAGAAGTCACGCCGTCGCATGGCTCACGCGACCGTGCGAAATGGAAGAAATCAGAGTGACGCGTTCGCATGCCTGACGCGATCGCGCGGATTGGAAGCTGCACGAATGACGCGAATGCGTGGACGACGCGCACGCGTGGTACGAAAAACGCTGAGTGACGCGATCGCGTGGACGACGCGGACGCGTGACGTGCACGATCTGCAGAATTACAAAAGTCGCTGGCAGAGATTCTGGGCCGCATTTCAACCCAGTTTTCGGCCCAAAACACAGATTAAAGTCAGGGAACATGTAGAGACTCAACATGCTTTTCATAATTCATAATTTTTAGTTTAGATGTAGTTTTTAGAGAGAGAGGTTCTCTCCTCTCTCTTAGGATTTAGGATTAGGATTCCTCTTAAAGGATTTAGGATTTCAACTCTTCATCAGGTTCAATATTCGTTTTACTTTATATTTCTCTTTTAGTTTCAGATACTTTAATGCTTGTATTACATATGTTGCCTATTTGGCTTATGAGCCATTCATGTTAGGATTTTCTTTATTTAATATAAATTGAGGTATTTCAGACTTATATGTTATGGATACTTTAGCTTTATCCAATTTATTTTCATTCGAGTAGATTTTCTTCACTTTTGGCTTTGGTTGATTAATTGGTAACTCTTGAGTTATCAAACTCATTGTTGACTGAAAATTGGAATTCTTTAAGAATTAATTCGAGTTCCAATAACTCTTGCCTTTCCCAAGGAAAGACTAGGACCTGAGGAATCAAAATTAATTCATCCACCTGACTTACCTTCATAGTTAGAAGTTGACTTAGTGGGAGAAAAATCCAATTCTCATCACAATTGATAAGGATAACCGGGATAGGACCTCCAGTTCTCATACCTTGCCAAAAGCTTTATTAGTTATTTTTTTAACGACTTGTTATTTTACATTACTTTTTCAACCCTTTTCAAAACCCCAAAATATACCTTGCATAACCAATAATAAGAACATACCTCCCTACAATTCCTTGAGAAGACGACCCGAGGTTTAAATACTCGGTTATCAATTTTAAAGGGGTTTGTTACTTGTGACAACCAAAACGTTTGTACGAAGGGATTTTCTGTTGGTTTAGAATCTATACTTACAACGCGACTATATTTTTATAAAATTCTTTACTAGCAAAAATCCTAACGTCAGTGTCACGTAATCATCACATTCATCATGTTCTTATGTGTGAATGAATATCTTAGAATAAGAATAAGTATGAATTGAATAGAAGAACAATAGTACTTTACATTAATACTCGAGGAATAGCAGAGCTCCACACCTTAATCTATGGTGTGTAGAAACTCCACCGTTAAAAATACATAAGTGAAAATAGGGTAGGCATGGCCGAATAGCCAGCCTCCTAAAATGTGAACAATGATCCAAAGATATTCCAAAAGATAATCCCAAAAGTCTTGAGTACAATAGTAAAAGTTCTATTTATACTAAACTAGTTACTAGGGTTACAGAAATAAGTAAATGATGCAGAAATCTACTTCCGGGCCCTCTTGGTGTGTGCTTGGGCTGAGCATTGAAGCTTTCACATGTAGAGACTTTTGTTGGAGTTAAATGCCAGTTTACAGCCTGTTTTAGGCGTTTAACTCTAGCTTGTAACTTGTTTCTGGTGTTTAACGCCAGAATAGGGCAAAAAGCTGGCGTTGGACGCCAGTTTGCATCATCTAAACTCGGGCAAAGTATGGACTATTATATATTGTTGGAAAGCACTGGATGTCTACTTTCCAACGCAATTAAGAGCGAGCCATTTGGGTTTCTGTAGCTCCAAAAAATCCATTTCGAGTGCAGGGAGGTCAGAATCCAACAACATCAGCAGTCCTTTTTCAGCCTCTGGATCAGATTTTTGGTCAGGTCCCTCAATTTCAGCCAGAAAATACCTAAAATCATAGGAAAACACACAAACTCATAGTAAAGTTCAGAAATATAATTTTCGCATAAAAACTAATAAAAATATACTAAAAAGTAGCTAGATCATACTAAAAACTACCTAAAAACAATGCCAAAAAGCGTATAAATTATCCGCTCATCACAACAACAAACTTAAATTGTTGCTTGTCCCCAAGCAACTGAAAATCAAATAGGATAAAAAGAAGAGAAACATATAATGAATCTCACAATATCAATGAAACTTAGTCCCAATTAGATGAGCGGGGCTAATAGCTTTTTGCTTCTGAATAGTTTTGGCATCTCACTTTATCCTTTGAAATTCAGAATGATTGGCATCTGTAGGAACTCAGAATTTTGGATAGTGTTATTGATTCTCCTAGTTCAGTATGCTGATTCTTGAACACAGCTACTTTATGAGTCTTGGCCGTGGCCCTAAGCACTTTGTTTTCCAGTATTACCACCGGATACATAAATGCCACAGACACATAACTGGGTAAACCTTTTCAGATTGTGACTCAGCTTTGCTAAAGTCCCCAATTAGAGGTGTCCATAGTTCTTAAGCACACTCTTGTTGCTTTGGATCACGACTTTAACCACTCAGTCTCAAGCTTTTCACTTGGACCTTCATGACACAAGCACATGGTTAGCGACAGCTTGATTTAGCCACTTAGGCCAGAATTTTATGCCTTTAGGCCCTCCTATCCATTAATGCTCAAAGCCTTTGATCCTCTTTACCCTTGTCTTTTGGTTTAAAGGGCTATTGGCTTTTTCTTCTTGCTTTTCCTTTTTCTTTTCTTTCTCTCCTTTTTTTCACTGCTTTTTCTTGCTTCAAGAATCAATTTTATGATTTTTTAGATTATCAATAACATTTTTCTTTGTTCATCATTCTTTCAAGAGCCAACAATTTTAACATTTATAAACTTCACTATAAAAAATATGCACTGTTCAAGCATTCATTCAAAAAACAAAAAGTATTGCCACCAAATCAAAATAATTAAACTAATTTCAAGATAAAATTTGAGATTCAAGTACTTCTTGTTCTTTTGTAATTAAGCACATTTTTCATTTAAGAGAGGTGAAGGATTCATGGAATTATTCATAGCTTTAAGGCATAGACACTAGACACTAATGATCATGTAATAAAGACACAAACATGGATGACACATAAAGCATTAAATTCGAGAAACAGAAAAATAGGAACAAGAAAATCAAGGAATGGGTCCACCTTAGTGATGGTGGCTAGTTCCTCCTCTTAAAGGTCCAATAGAACACCTGAGCTCCTCTATGTCTCTTCCTTGCCTTTGTTGCTCCTCCCTCATAGCTCTTTGATCTTCTCTAATCTCATGGAGAATGATGGAGTGCTCTTGGTGCTCCACCCTTAGTTGGTCCATGTTGTAACTCAAGCCTTCCAAAGAGGTGTTGAGTTGCTCCCAATAGTTGTGTGGAAGAAAATGCATCCCTTGAGGCATCTCAAGGATTTCATGAGGAATTTTCTCATGCTTTTGTTGAGGTCCATGAGTGGGCTGTCTTGTTTGCTCCATCCTTTTCTTAGTGATGGGCTTGTCCTCTTCAATGAGGGTGTCTTCCTCTATGACAATTCTAGCTGAATTGCATAGGGATCACCTTTTTCTTGGCCACAACTTCATAAAAGTGGTCTTGATGGACCTTCGAGATGAATCTCTCCATCTCCCATGACTCGAAGGTAGAAGCTTTTTCCTTCCCTTTCCTCTTTCTAGAGGTTTCTCCGGCCTTAGGTGCCATAAATGGTTATGGAAAAAAGCAATTCTTTTACCACACCAAACTTAAAAGGTTTGCTCATCCTCGAGTAATAGAAGAAAGAAAGAAGGGGAAGAAGAAGAAAATGGAGGAGATGGAGGAAGAGATAGGTTCGGCCAAGGGGTAGGAGAGTGGTTGTAATGTGTGAAAATGAAGGAGTGAAAAGGGGGTATTTATAGGAAAAGAGAGGGAGAGTGGCCGAATGGAATTGGGTGGGTTTAGGAGGGAAAAGTGTTTGAATTTAAAAAGTGAGGTAGGTGGGGTTTTTGGGAAAGAGATATGGAGGTGATTGGTGAAGAGAATATAGGGAAGAGGATATGATTTGATAGGTGAGTGGTGTTTTGGGTAGAGTATTATAGAGATGTGTGAGGGGGAGAGAGAGAGAGGTGGGGTAGGTGGGAATCCTGTGAGGTCCACAGATCCTGAGGGGTCAAGGATTTCTCATCCCTGCTCCTTTTAGGCGTGCAAAATGCCCTTATTGGCTTTAATGCTAGACTGCTGCTTGTTTCTGGCATTAAACACCAACTTCTATTCCTTTCTTGGCATTAAACGCCAAGCTACAACCTGTTTCTAGCATTTAACACCAGTTTGTTGCTTCTTTCTGGCGTTTAACGCCAGTCTGGTGCTTCTTTCTGGCGTTTTAACGCCTAGAATGGTGCCAGATTGGGCGTTTTAATGCTATTTTTTATTTTTCTTTAATTTTTGCAGTTGTTTTTGTGACTCCACATGATTATCAACCTAAAAAATGAAAATAACATAGAAAAATAAAATTGGGTTTCCTCCCAATAAGTGCTTTTTTAATGTCAATAGCTTGACAGTGAGCTCTCATGGAGCTTCACAGATGTTCAGAGCATTGTTGGGACCTCCCAACACCAAACTTAGAGTTTGAATGTGGGGGTTTAACACCAAACTTAGAGTTTGGTTGAGGCCTCCCAACACCAAACTTAGAGTTTGACTATGGGGGCTTTGTTTGACTCTACATTGAGAGAAGCCTTTCTTGCTTCCTCTCCATGGTTACAGAGGGAGATCCTTGAGTTTTAAACACAAGGTAGTCTTCATTCAATTGAAGGATCAACTCTCCTCTGTCCACATCAATCACAGCTTTTGTTGTGGCTAGGAAGGGTCTTCCGAGGATGATGGATTCATCTTCATCCTTCCCAGTGTCTAGGATCATGAAATCAGCAGGGATATAAAGGCCTTTGACCTTTACTAGCACGTCCTCTACCTGTCCATAAGCCTTTTTCATGGATTTGTCTGCCATCTCTAATGAGAATTTGGCAGCCTGTACCTCAAAGATTCCCAATTTTTTCATTACAGAGAGTGGCATTAAGTTTATGCCTGACCCCAGGTCACACAGAGCCTTCTCAAAGGTCATGGTGCCTATGGTACAGGGAATTAAGAATTTACCAGGATCCTATTTCTTTTGAGGTAATATCTGCCTAACCAAGTCATTCAGTTCATTGGTGAGCAAGGAGGGTTCATCCAACCAAGTCTCATTACCAAATAACTTGGCATTCAGCTTCATGATTGCTCCTAGGTACTTAGCAACTTGCTCTTCAGTAATATCTTCATCCTCCTCAGAGCAAGAATATTCATTAAAGCTCATGAATGGCAGAAGTAGGTTCAATGGAATCTCTATGGTCTCTAGATGAGCTTTAGATTTCGTAGGTTCCTCAAATGAGAACTCCTTTTTGTCCAGAGGACGTCCCATGAGGTCTTCCTCACTTGGATTCACGTCCTCCTCCTCCTTTCTAGGTTCGGCCACACCAAGTAAGGTTATGGCCTTGCACTTTCTTTTTGGATTCTCTTCTATATTGCTTGGGAGAGTACTAGGAGGAGTTTTAGTGACTCTTTTACTCAGCTGGCCCACTTGTGCCTCCAAATTTCTAATGGAGGACCTTGTTTCATTCATGAAACTAAGAGTGGCCTTAGATAGATCAGAGACTATATTTGCTAACCTAGATGGGTTCTGCTCAGAATTTTCTATCTGTTGCTGAGAGGATGATGGAAAAGGCTTGCTATTGCTAAACCTGTTTCTTCCACCATTATTAAAGCCTTGTTGAGGCTTTTGTTGATCCTTCCATGAGAAATTTGGATGATTTCTCCATGAGGGATTATAGGTGTTTCCATAGGCTTCACCCATGTAATTCACCTCTGCCATTGCAGGGTTTTCAGGATCATAAGCTTCTTCTTCAAAAGATGTTTCTTTAGTACTGTTGGATGCATTTTGCAATCCATTCAGACTCTGAGAAATCAAATTGACTTGTTGAGTCAACATTTTATTCTGAGCCAATATGGCATTCAGAGCATTAATTTCAAGAACTCCCTTCTTCTGAGGCGTCCCATTACTCACAGGATTCCTTTCAGAAGTGTACATGAACTGGTTATTTGCAACCATGTCAATGAGTTCCTGAGCTTCTGCAGGCGTTTTCTTCAGGTGAATAGATCCACCTGCAGAATGGTCCAATGACATCTTAGACAATTCAGACAGACCATCATAGAATATATCCAGGATGGTCCATTCTGAAAGCCTGTCAGACGGTTATATCCGGGATGGTCCATTCTGAAAGCATGTCAGAAGGATACTTTTTGGTCTGTTGTTTGTATCTCTCCCAAGCTTCATAGAGGGATTCACCTTCTTTCTGCCTGAAGGTTTGAACATCCACTCTAAGCTTGCTCAGCTTTTGAGGAGGAAAGAACTTGGCTAAGAAAGCCGTGACCAGCTTATCCCAAGAGTTCAGGCTATCTCTAGGTTGAGAGTCTAACCATGTTCTAGCTCTGTCTCTTACAGCAAAATGGAAAAGCATAAGCTTATAGACCTCGGAATCAACTCCATTGGTCTTAACAGTATCACAGATCTACAAGAATTCAGTTAAAAACTAAAAAGGATCTTCTGATGGAAGTCCATGAAACTTGCAATTCTGTTGCATCAGAGAAACTAATTGAGGCTTAAGCTCAAAATTGTTTGCTCCAATGGCAGGGATTGAGATGCTTCTTCCATGGAAGTTGGAATTTAGTGTAGTAAAGTCACCAAGCATCTTCCTTGCATTGTTGTTGTTGGGTTCGGCTGCCATATCCTTTTCCTGTTCAAAAATTTCAGTTAGGTCCTCTTTAGAGTACTGTGCTTTAGCTGCTCTTAGCTTCCTCTTCAAGGTCCTTTCAGGTTCAGGATCAGCTTCAACAAGAATGCCTTTTTCCTTGTTCCTACTCATATGAGAGAGACGAAAATAAAGAAAGTGTGGAATCCTCTATTTCACAGTATAGAGATTCCTTTATGTGAGTAGAAGAGATAAAGAATAAGAATGAGGAAAGAAAGAGAAAAATTCGAACTCAGAGAGAGAAGAGAAGAGGGTTCAAATTATGAGTAGAAGAGAAGTGTTAGTAAATAAATAAATAAATAGAAGGAGATGAGAGAGAGGAGTTTTCAAAAATAATTAAGAAGAAAAGGAAGATATTTTTGTTTTTATTTTAAAATATAGTTAGAATTTAAAAATAAGGAGAAGAAATAAAATTAAAATTAAAATTTAAAACAATTAGTTAATTAAAAAGAATTTTGAAAAAGGGTGAGGAATTTTTGAAAATTAGAGAGAGAAAAGTAGTTAGGTGGTTTTGAAAAAGATAAGAAATAGTAAAACAAACAAAGAAATCAATTAGTTAGTTGAAAAAGATTTGAAAATCAATTTTGAAAAGATAGGAAGTTAGAAAAGATTTTTGAAATCAAATTTTTGAAAAAGATATTATTGAAAAAGATTTGATTGAAAAATATATGATTTGAAAAAAAAGATATGATTGAAAAGATATGATTGAACTTTATTTTAAAAAAGATTTGAAAAAGAAATTTAGAAAGATTTGATTTTGAAAATTAAAGTTAATGACTTGACTAACAAGAAACTAAAAGATATGATTCTAGAATTTAAAGGTTGAACCTTTCTTAACAAGAAAGTAACAAACTTGAAATTTTTGAATCAATCACATTAATTGTTAGTAAAGTTTTTGAAAATTTGAAATGAAATTAAGAAAAAGATTTTGAAAAATAATTTTTAAAATTTTCGAAAATATTAAGAAAAAATGAAAAATATTTGATTATTGAAAAAGATTTGAAAAGATAAGATTTTTAAAAATGAAATCTTGACTTGACTAACAAGAAACTACTTATTTTAAACATTTTTGACTAAGTGAACCCAAAGATTTCGAAATTTATGAGTGAAATAAGGAAAATATTTTTTTATTTTTTTGAGTTTAATGAGGAAAGAGAAAAACCACAAAATGACTCAACACATACAAATTTTGGATTAAAACAAATGATGCATGCAAGAACACTATGAATGTCAAGATGAACACCAAGAACACTTTGAAGATCATGATGAACATCAAGAACTTATTTTTTAAAATTTTCAAGAAAAGAAAAATGTGCAAGACACTAAACTTATAAATTGTTAATGTTTAGACACTAACAAATTTAAAATGCATATGAAAAAAAAACAACAACAAGAAAATCACAAGATTAAACAAAGACAATAATCAAGAACAACTTGAAGATCATGAAGAATGCAATGCATGAATTTTCAAAAATTTTTAGAAAAAAAATTAAAACATGCAATTGACACCAAACTCAAAACTTGACTCTAGACACAAACAAGAAACACAAAATATTTTTTTGTTTTATGATTTTATAATTTCTTTGTATTTTTTTTCAAAAATTATTTTGAAAAGAACGAAAAAGAAGAAAAATTTTTTGAAAATTTTTTGAAAATAAAATAAAGGTTGAAAAAAGAAGAAAATTACCTAATCTGAGCAACAAGATGAACCGTCAGTTGTCCAAACTCGAACAATCCCCGGCAAAGGCGCCAAAAACTTGGTGCACGAAATTGTGATCTCAATGGCGCCAACAACTTGGTACGCACAATTGTAATCTCAACTCTTTTTCACAACTTCACACAACTAACCAGCAAGTGCACTGGGTCGTCCAAGTAATAAACCTTACGTGAGTAAGGGTCAATCCCACGGAGATTGTCGGCTTGAAGCAAGCTATGGTCATCTTGTAAATCTCAGTCAGGCGGATTCAAAAGGTTATGAAGCTTTGATAATTAAAAGATAAATAAAACATAAAATAAGATAGAGATACTTATGTAAATCTTTGATGGGAATTTCAGATAAGTGTATGGAGATGCTTTATCCCTTTTGAATCTCTGCTTTCCTACTGCCTTCATCCAATCCTTCATACTCCTTTCCATGGCAAGCTATATGTTGGGTGTCACCGTTGTCAATGGCTACTTCCCGTCCTCTCAGTGAAAATGGTCCTCTACGGTTTCTGTACGGCTAATCAACTGTTGGATTTCTCGTCTCGGATGAAAAATACCACGCACAGATATCGTATAGCTAATCAGCTGTTGGTTCTCGATCATGTAGGAATATGATTTACTATCCTTTTGCGTCTGTCAATACGCCCTACAGTCGCGAGTTTGAAGCTCGTCACAATCATCCCATCCCAGATCCTACTCGGAATACTGATGAGCAGATAATTTATATGCTTTTTGGCATTGTTTTTAGGTAGTTTTTAGTAAGTTCAAGCTACTTTTAGGGATGTTTTCATTAGTTTTTATGTTAAATTCACATTTCTGGACTTTATTACGAGTTTGTGTGTTTTTCTGTGATTTCAGGTAATTTCTGGCTGAAATTGAGGGACTTGAGCAAAATTCTGATAGGAGGCTGACAAAGGACTGCTGATGCTGTTGGAATCTGACCTTCCCTGCACTCGAATTGGATTTTCTGAAGCTACAAAACTCCAAATGGCACGCTCTTAACGGAGTTGGAAAGTAGACATCCAGAGCTTTCCAGCAATATATAATAGTCCATACTTTATTTGGTAATTGACGACGTAAACTGGCGCTCAACGCCAGTTCCGTGTTGCTGTCTGGAGTAAAACGCCATAAACACGTTACGACCCGGAGTTGAGCGCCCAAAACACGTTACAACTTGGTGTTTAACTCCAAAAGAAGCCTCAGCTCGTGGATAGATCAAACTCAGCCCAAACACACACCAAGTGAGTCCCGGAAGTGGATTTATGCATCAATTACTTACTCATGTAAACCCTAGTAGCCAGTCTAGTATAAATAGGATAATTTACTATTGTATTAGACATCTCTGGACGCCTAATCCTTAGACCTTCATGGGGGCTGGCCATTCGGCCATGCCTGGACCTATCACTTATGTATTTTCAACGGTGGAGTTTCTACACACCATAGATTAAGGGTGTGGAGCTCTGCTGTACCTCAAGTTTTAATACAATTACTACTGTTTCTATTCAATTCTCTTTATTCCTATTCTTAGATATTCATTGCACTTCAACTTGATGAATGTGATGATCCGTGACACTCATCATCATTCTCACCTATGAACGCGCGTGACTGACAACCACTTCCGTTCTACCTTAGGCCGGGCGTATATCTCTTGGATTCCTTAAACATAATCGTCGTGGTATAAGCTAGATTGATGGCGGCATTCATGAGAATTTGGAAAGTCTAAACCTTGTCTGTGGTATTCCGAGTAGGATTCTGGGATTGAATGATTGTGACGAGCTTCAAACTCCTGAAGGCTGGGCATTAGTGACAGACGCAAAAGAATCAAGGGATTCTATTCCAACCTGATTGAGAACCGACAGATGATTAGCCGTGTTGTGACAGAGCATTTAGACCTTTTTCACTGAGAGGATGGGATGTAGCCATTGACAACGGTGATGCCCTACATACAGCTTGCCATGGAAAGGAGTAAGAAGGATTGAAGGAAGAAGTAGGAAAGTAGAAAAAGAAAGGATTCTATCCTATTTTATTTTCTGTTTATTATTGATTTTCGAACTTATCATAAACCATTTTATCTGCCTAACTGAGATTTACAAGGTGACCATAGCTTGCTTCATACCAACAATCTCTGTGGGATCGACCCTTACTCACGTAAGGTTTATTACTTGGACGACCCAGTACACTTACTGGTTAGTTGAACGGAGTTGTGTCCACACATAGCAAAGAGTCATAATAATTATTCCATACAACAACAAAGAGTACTACATTGATGATCACAATTTCGTCCACCAAGTTTTTGGCGCTGTTGCCGGGGATTGTTGAGTTTGAACAACTGACGGTTCATCTTGTTGCTCAGATTAGGTAATTTTCTTTTCAAAAATTTTTCAAAAATCTTTTTCAAAATCTTTCTTTTCTTTTTCGTTTTTTCCAAACTTTATTTTTGAAAAAAAATTAATAAAAATTAAAAAAAATCATAAAATCATAAAAATAAAAAATATTTTGTGTTTCTTGTTCAAGTCTTGAGTCAACTTGTAAGTTTGGTGTCAATTGCATGCTTTAAATTTTTTTTTGCATTTTTCGAAAATTCATGCATTCATAGTGTTCTTCATGATCTTCAAGTTGTTCTTGACAAGTCTCCTTGTTTGATCTTGATGTTTTCTTGTTTTGTGTTGTTTGTTGTTTTTCATATGCAATTTTTTGTTTGTTAGAGTCCATGCATTAAAGATTTCTAAGTTTGGTGTCCTGCATGTTTTCTTTGCATCAAAATTTTTTTCAAAAATATGTTCTTGATGTTCATAATGATCTTCAAAGTGTTCTTGGTGTTCATCTTGACATTCATAATGTTCTTGCATGCATCATGTGTTTTGATCCAAAATTTTCATGTTTTGGGTCATTTTTATGTTTTTCTCTCTCATCATTAAAAATTCAAAAAAAATCTTTTTCTTATTTCTCTCCAAATTTTCGAAATTTTGGGTTGACTTGGTCAAAAATTTTTAAAATTAGTTGTTTCTTACAAGTCAAGTCAAATTTTCAATTTTCAAAATCTTATCTTTTTAAAATCTTTTTCAAAAATCATATCTTTTTCATTTTTTTAGTTTCGAAAAAAAAAATTCAAAAATATTTTTCAAAATCTTTTTCTTATCTTTATATCATGTTTTCGAAATTACACTAACAATTAATGTGATTGATTCAAAAATTTGAAGTTTGTTACTTTCTTGTTAAGAAAGGTTCAATCTTTAAAATTTTAGAATCCTATCTTTTAGTTTCTTGTTAGTTAAGTAATTAATTTTAAAAAAAATTAAATCTTTTTCAAAATATCTTTTTCTTAAAAATCTTATCTTTTTATCTTATCTTTTTATTTTATCTTTTTCAAAATTTTTTCTTTTTCAAAATTTGATTTAAAAATATCTTATCTAACTTCTTATCTTCTTATCTTTTCAAATTTAATTTTAATATCTTTTTCAACTTACTATTTGACTTTTTATTTTTTTTTCTTATCTTTTTTAAAACCAACTAACTACCTATCCCTCTCTAATTTTCAAAAATACCTCTCTCTTTTTCAAAATTTCTTTTAAATTTTAATTTTAATCATATCTTATCTTTACTTTTCGAAAATCACTAACCACTTTTTCAAAATTCTATCTCTCTTCTCCTTCTATTTATTTATTTATTCACTAACACTTCTCTTCATCTCTCTTCATCTCGATCACCACCTCTATTCTTACCCATTCTTCTTCACTTTTCTTCCCTCTCTTCTTCTACTAACATAAAGGAATCTCTATACTGTGACATAGAGGATTCCTCTTTCTTTTCTTGTTTTCTTCTTCCCTATATGAGCAGGAACAAGGAAAAAGACACTCTTGTTGAAGCTGATCCAGAACCTGAAAGGACTCTGAAGAGGAAACTAAGAGAAGCTAAATTACAACAATCCAAGGGCAACCTTTCTGAAATTTTCGAATAAGAGAAGGAGATGGTAGCCGAACCCAACAACAATAATGCAAGGAGAATGCTTGGTGATTTCACAAAACCAACGTCCAAATTTGATGGAAGAAGCATCTCCATTCCTGCCATTGGAGCCAACAATTTTGAGCTTAGACCTCAACTAATTGCTTTAATGCAACAGAACTGCAAGTTTTATGGACTTCCATCTGAAGACCCTTACCAGTTTTTAACTGAGTTCTTGCAGATTTGTGAGACTGTTAAGACAAATGGAGTAGATCCTGAAGTCTACAGGCTCATGCTTTTCCCTTTTGCTGTAAGAGACAGTGCTAGAACATGGTTGGACTCACAACCTAAAGATAGCCTGGACTCCTGGGATAAGCTGGTCACGGCCTTCTTGGATAAATTCTTTCCTCCTCAAAAGTTGAGCAAGCTTAGAGTGGATGTTCAGACTTTCAAGCAAAAAGATGGTGAATCCCTCTATGAAGCTTGGGAAAGATACAAGCAGCTGACCAAAAGGTGTCTATCTGACATGTTTTCAGAATGGACCATATTAGATATATTCTATTATGGTCTATCTGAATTTTCGAAAATGTCATTGGATCATTCTGCAGGTGGATCCATTCACCTAAAGAAAGCACCTACAAAAGCTCAAGAACTTATTGACATGGTTGCAAATAACCAATTCATGTACACTTCTGAGAGGAATTCCGTGAATAATGGGATGCCTCAGAGGAAGGGAGTTCTTGAAATTGATGCTCTGAATGCCATATTGGCTCAGAACAAAGTGTTGACTCAGCAAGTCAACATGACCTCTCAAAGTCTGAATGGATGGCAAAATGCATCCAACAGTACTAAGGAGGCAGCTTCTGAAGAAGCTTATGATCCTGAAAACCCTGCAATGGTAGAGGTTAATTACATGGGTGAACCTTATGGAAACACGTATAACTCATCATGGAGAAATCATCCAAATTTCTCATGGAAGGATCAACAAAAGCCTCAACAAGGCTTTAATAATGGTGGAAGAAATAGGCTCAGTAATAACAAGCCTTTTCCATCATCTTCTCAGCAACAGACAGAGGATTCTGAACAGAGCCCCTCTAATTTGGCAAACTTAGTCTCTGATCTGTCAAAGGCAACTTTAAGTTTCATGAGTGAAACAAGGTCCTCCATTAGGAATCTGGAGGCACAAGTGGGCCAGATGAGTAAGAAAATCATTGAAACTCCCAGTATTCTCCCAAGCAATACAGAAGAGAATCCAAAAGGAGAGTGCAAGGCCATTGATGTAATCAATATGGCCGAGT
>NC_029775.3:94259836-94261586 GCF_000817695.3 Arachis duranensis | reverse complement strand
TGGGGTCAGGCATAAATCTTATGCCACTCTCTATAATGGAGAAACTAGGGATCATTGAGGTACAGCCTGCCTTATTCTCATTACAATTGGCAGACAAGTCAGTAAGACAACCTTATGGATTAGTAGAGGACGTGTTAGTAAAGGTTGAAGGCCTTTACATCCCTGCTGATTTCATAGTCTTAGACACTAGGAAGGAAGAAGATGAATGCATCATCCTTGGAAGACCCTTCCTAGCCACAACAGAAGCTGTGATTGATGTTAACAGAGGAGAATTAGTCCTTCAATTGAATAGGGACTACCTTGTGTTTATAGCTCAAGGACCTTCCTCTGCAACCATGGAGAGGAAGCATGAAAAGCTTCTCTCAGTACAGAGTCAAGAAGAGCCCCCACAGTCAAACTCTAAGTTTGGTGTTGAATCCCCACAACCAAACTCTAAGTTTGGTGTTGGGATTATACAACATTGACCTGATCACCTTTGTGGCTCCATGAGAGGCCACTGTCAAGCTAGTGACAGTAAAAGAGTGCTTGTTGGGAGGCAACCCAATTTTTATGTATCTAATCTTAATTTTATTTTATTATTATTTTGTGTTTTATTAGGTTCATGATCATGTGGAGTCACGAAAAAATTATTAAAATTAAAAACAGAATCAAAAACAGCAGAAGAAAAATCACACGCTGGAGGAAGGACTTACTGGCGTTTAAACGCCAGTAAGGTGCATCTGGCTGGCGTTCAACGCCAGAACAGAGCATGTTTCTGGCGCTGAATGCCAGAAACAAGCAACATCCTGCGTTTGAACGCTAGGAATGTGCCTTGAGGAAAGCTGGCGCTGAACGCCAGTAACAAGCATGGAACTGGCGTTCAACGCCAGAAACATGCTACACATGGGCGTTGAACGCCCAGAGTGTGCATCACTTCGGCGTTTAAACGCCAAAATGGTGTGCAAAGACATTTTACATGCCTAATTGGTGCAGGGGTGTAAATCCTTGACACCTCAGGATCTGTGGACCCCACAGGATCGTCTCAGGATCTGTGGACCCCACAGGATCCCCACCTAACATATTCTCCCCTCTTCTCACTATTCATTCTCTCCTCCTCATAAACACACTTCCCAACAACTTCAATCTCTCTTTCCAATTACCCCCTTCACCACTCACATCCATCCACTCTTCCCCATAAACCCCACCTACCTTCAAAATTCAAAAGTCTTTCCCACCTAAACCCACCCTATATGACCGAATCTACACCCACTCCCCTCCTTATATATACCCTTCCATTCTACTTCATTTTCACACAACACAAATCCCCTCTTCTACACCTTAGCCGAAACACCTTCCCTCACTCTCCTCCATATTTTCTTCTTCTTCTTCTTCTCTTCTTTATTCTCTTGCTCGAGGGCGAGCAATATTTTAAGTTTGGTGTGGTCAAAGCATAATCTTTTTGTTCTCCATAACCATTGATGGCACCCAAGGCCGGAGAATCCTCTAGAAAAGGGAAAGGGAAGACAAAAGCTTCCACCTCCGAGTCATGGGAGATGGAAAGATTCATCTCCAAAAGCCATCAAGACCACTTCTATGATGTTGTGGCAAAGAAGAAGGTGATCCCTGAGGTCCCTTTCAAACTCAAGAAAAATGAGTATCCGGAGATCCGACATGAAATCCGAAGAAGAGGTTGGGAAGTCCTAACCAACCCCATGCAACAAGTCAGAATCTTAATGGTTCAAGAGTTCTATGCCAATGCATGGATCACTAG
>NC_029775.3:94258279-94259498 GCF_000817695.3 Arachis duranensis | reverse complement strand
TAGAAGGAGACATCCTCATTGAAGAGGATAAGCCCATCACCAAGAAGAGGATGGAGCAAGCAAGAGAGACTCTCCACGGATTTCAAGAGATGCATGAGGAAGCTCATCATCAAGAAATCCCTGAGATGCCTCAAGGGATGCACTTTCCTCCCAACAATTATTGGGAACAACTCAACACTTCCCTAGAAGATTTGAGCTACAATGTGGAACAATTAAGGGTGAAACATCATGAACACTCCATCATTCTACATGAAATAAGAGAAGATCAAAGAGCAATGAGGGAAGAGCAACAAAGGCAAGGAAGGGACATAGAAGAGCTTAAGGACATTGTTGGTCCTTCAAGAAGAAGACGCCACTAAGGTGGATTCATTCCTTGTTCTTATTTCTTTCTGCTTTTCGGTTTTTATATTATATGTTTATCTATGTTTTGTATCTCTACTTCATGATCATTAGTGTTTAGTAACTATGTCTTAAAGTTATGAATAATTCCATTAATCATTCACCTCTCTTAAATGAAAAATGTTTTAATTCAAAAGAACAAGAAGTACATGAATTTCGAATTTATCCTTGAATTTAGTTTAATTATATTGATGTGGTGACAATACTTTTTGTTTTCTGAATGAATGCTTAAATAGTGCATATTTTTTATCTTGTTGTTTATGAATGTTAAAACTATTGGCTCTTGAAAGAATGATGAACAAAGAGAAATGTTATTGATGATCTGAAAAATCATAAAATTGGTTCTTGAAGCAAGAAAAAGCAGTGAAAAATCAAAGGCTTGCAAAAAAAAAATTGGCGAAAAAAAATAGAAAGAAAAAGAAATAGCAAGAAGAAAAAGCCAATAGCCCTTAAAACCAAAAGGCAAGGGTAAAAAGGATCCAAGGCTTTGAGCATCAATGGATAGGAGGGCCCAAGGAAATAAAATCCAGGTCTAAGCGGCTAAACCAAGCTGTCCCTAACCATGTGCTTGTGTCATGAAGGCCCAAGTGAAAAGCTTGAGACCGAGTGGTTAAAGTCGTGATCCAAAGCAAAAAGAGTGTGTTTAAGAGCTCTGGACACCTCTAACTGGGGACTCTAGCAAAGCTGAGTCACAATCTGAAAAGGTTCACCCAGTCATGTGTCTGTGACATTTATGTATCCGGTGGTAATACTGGAAAACAAAGTGCTTAGGGCCACGACCAAGACTCATAAAAGTAGCTGTGTTCAAGAATCAACAAAC
>NC_029775.3:94252440-94253960 GCF_000817695.3 Arachis duranensis | reverse complement strand
AAATCCAAGTATTTCCCCCGAACCATAGTAATATAATTCTTTGGATTCGGGTTCACACTTTGGTCATGGTTCTTGGTGATCCATGCATTGGCATAGAACTCTTGAACCATCAAGATTCCGATTTGTTGAATGGGGTTGGTAAGAACTTCCCAACCTCTTCTTCGGATCTCATGTCGGATCTCCGGATATTCACCCTTTTTGAGTGAAAAAGGGACCTCGGGGATCACCTTCTTCAAGGCCACAACTTTCATAGAAGTGGTCTTGATGCACCCTTGAGATGAATCTCTCCATCTCCCATGACTCGGAGGCGGAAGCTTTTGCCTTCCCTTTGCTCTTTCTAGAGGTTTCTCCGGCCTTGGATGCCATAAATGGTTATGGAAAAACAAAAAGCAATGCTTTTACCACACCAAACTTAAAAGGTTTGCTCGTCCTCGAGCAAAAAAAGAAAGAAGAGAGTAGAAGAAGAAGAAATGAGGAAGAAGGGAATGGCTTTGTATTCGGCCAAAGGGGAAGAAGTAGTGTTTAGGTTGTGTGAAAATGAAGGAGTGAAGATGGGTTTATATAGGAGTGGGGAAAGGGTAGGGTTCGGTCAAGTGAGGGTGGGTTTGGGTGGGAAAGTGGTTTGAATTTGAATGGTGAGGTAGGTGGGGTTTTATGAAGGATGGATTTGAGTGGTGAAGAGAAAGATGGGATTTGATAGGTGAAGGATTTTTGGGGAAGAGGTGTTAAGGTGATTGGTGAATGGGTGAAGAAGAGAGAGAGAGTGGTAGGGTAGGTGGGGATCCTGTGGGGTCCACAGATCCTGAGGTGTCAAGGAAAAGTCATCCCTGCACCAAATGGCAAGCAAAATGGCGTTTTGTGCCAATTCTGGCGTTAAACGCCAGGCTGGTGCCCATTTCTGGCGTTTAACGCCAGCTTCTTGCCCTTTTCTGGCGTTTAACGCCAGTCTGGTGCCCCTTTCTGGCGTTAAACGCCCAACAGCTAGCCTCACTGGCGTTTAAACGCCAGTATGCTCTCCTCCAGGGTGTGCTGTTTTTCTTTCTATTTTTCATTCTGTTTTTGCTTTTTTTCATTGATTTTGTGACTTCTCATGATCATCAACCTACAAAAAAAAATAAAATAACAAAAGAGAATAGATAAAATATAACATTGGGTTGCCTCCCAACAAGCGCTTCTTTAATGTCAGTAGCTTGACAGAGGGCTCTCATGGAGCCTCACAGGTGCTCAGAGCAATGTTGGAACCTCCCAACACCAAGCTTAGAGTTTGAATGTGGGGGTTCAACACCAAACTTAGAGTTTGGGTGTGGCCTCCCAACACCAAACTTAGAGTTTGACTGTGAGGGCTCTGTTTGGCTCTGTTTTGAGAGAAGCTCTTCATGCTTCCTCTCCATGATGACAGAGGGACATCCTTGAGCCTTAAACACAAGGGATTCTTCACTCACTTGAATGATCAACTCTCCTCTATCAACATCAATCACAGCCCTTGCTGTGGCTAGGAAGGGTCTGCCAAGGATGATGGA
>NC_029775.3:94249789-94250877 GCF_000817695.3 Arachis duranensis | reverse complement strand
AGCACCTTCCTTGCATTGTTGGCATTGTTGTTGTTTTCGGCTGCCATGTGTTCTTCTTCTTTGAAGAATTCGGTTAGGTCCTCTACAGAGAGTTGTGCCTTGGCTACTCTTAGCTTTCGCTTCAAGGTCCTTTCGGGTTCAGGATCAGCCTCAACAAGAATGCTTTTGTCCTTGCTCCTGCTCATAAGAAAGGGAAGAGAACAAGAAAATGTGGAATCCTCTATGTCACAGGATAGAGATTCCTTAAGGTGTCAGAGGAAAAGAAAAATAGAAGGCAGAAGTAGAAAATTCGAACTTATCAAAGAAGATGGAGTTCGAATTTTGCATTAAGGAATAGTGTTAGTTCATAAATAGAAGGATGTGAGAAGAAGGGAAGTAATTTTCAAAAATTAAGTAAGTAAAAGATTTTGAAAACATTTTTGAAAAACACTAATTGATTTTCGAAAATGAAAGTGGAAAAGAAATCAAGTGATTTTTGAAAAAGATTTTGAAATTAGAAATCAAAAAGATTTGATTGAAAACTATTTTGAAAAAGATGTGGTTAAGAAGATATGATTAGTTTTAAAAAGATGTGATTGAGAAGATATGATTTGAAAAACATTTTAAAAAAAAAGATTTGATTTTAAAAATTAATGACTTGAATAACAAGAAAAGATATGATTCAAACATTAAACCTTTCTCAACAGAAAAGGCAACATACTTGAAATGTTGAATCAAATCATTGATTGATAGCAAGTATTTTTAAAAATAGAAAGAAATTGATTTTGAAAACATATGATTGAAAAGATATGATTTGAAAAAGATTTGATTTTGAAAAAGTTTGAAAACTGAAAAAAAAAAATCTGCATTAAAAACAAAATCTTCCCTCTTGTGCCATCCTGGCGTTAAACGCCCAGAATGGTGCACATTCTAGCGTTTAACGCCCAAAACTATACCCTTTTGGGCGTTAAACGCCCAACCAGGTACCCTGGCTGGCGTTTAAACGCCAGTCTGTCCTTCTTCACTGGGCGTTTTGAACGCCCACCTTTTTCTGTATAATTCCTCTGCAGTATGTTCTGAATCTTCAATTCTCTGTATTATTGACTTGA
>NC_029775.3:94235130-94248122 GCF_000817695.3 Arachis duranensis | reverse complement strand
TGATCTAAGAACTAGACGTCCAAAGATGATCTAGAGATCTAAAGTGATCAAAAGATGTAAATACAATAGTAAAAGGTCCTACTTATAGAGAACTAGTAGCCTAAGGTTTACAGAGATGAGTAAATGACATAAAAATCCACTTCCGGGCCCACTTGGTGCGTGCTTGGGCTGAGCAATGAAGCATTTTCGTGTAGAGACTCCTTCTGGAGTTAAACGCCAGCTTTAGTGCCAGTTTGGGCGCTTAATTCCCATTTTGGTGCCAGTTCCGGCGTTTAACGCTGGGAATTCTGAGGGTGACGTTGAACGCCAGTTTGGGCCATCAAATCTTGGGCAAAGTATGGACTATCATATATTTCTGGAAAGCCCCAGGATGTCTACTTTCCAACGCCGTTGAGAGCGCGCCAATTGGGCTTCTGTAGCTCCAGAAAATCCACTTCAAGTGCAGGGAGGTCAGAATCCAACAGCATCTGCAGTCCTTTTCAGTCTCTGAATCAGATTTTTGCTCAGATCCCTCAATTTCAGCCAGAAAATACCTGAAATTACAGAAAAACACACAAACTCATAGTAAAGTCCAGAAAAGTGAATTTTAACTAAAAACTAATAAAAATATACTAAAAACTAACTAGATCATACTAAAAACATACTAAAAACAATGCCAAAAAGCGTACAAATTATCCGCTCATCAGCGTTCAACTCCAAAAGAAGCCTCAGCTTGTGGATAGATCAAGCTCAGCCCAAACACACACCAAGTGGGCCCCGGAAGTGGATTTATGCATCAATTACTTACTCATGTAAACCCTAGTAGCTAGTCTAGTATAAATAGGATAATTTACTATTGTATTAGACATCTCTGGACGCCTAGTCCTTAGACCTTCATGGGGGCTGGCCATTCGGCCATGCCTGGACCTATCACTTATGTATTTTTAACGGTGGAGTTTCTACACACCATAGATTAAGGGTGTGGAGCTCTGTTGTACCTCAAGTTTTAATACAATTACTACTGTTTCTATTCAATTCTCTTTATTCCTATTCTAAGATATTCGTTGCACTTCAACTTGATGAATGTGATGATCCGTGACACTCATCATCATTCTCACCTATGAACACGCGTGACTGACAACCACTTACGTTCTACCTTAGGCCGGGCGCATATCTCTTGGATTCCTTAAACAGAATCTTCGTGGTATAAGCTAGATTGATGGCGGCATTCATGAGAATCCGGAAAGTCTAAACCTTGTTTGTGGTATTCCGAGTAGGATTCTAGGATTGAATGACTGTGACGAGCTTCAAACTCCTGAAGGCTGGGCGTTAGTGACAGATGCAAAAGAATCAAGGGATTCTATTCCAACCTGATTGAGAACCGACAGATGATTAGTCGTGCTGTGACAGAGCATTTGGACCTTTTTCACTGAGAGGATGGGATGTAGCCATTGACAACGGTGATACCCTACATACAGCTTGCCATGGAAAGGAGTAAGAATGATTGAAGGAAGAAGTAGGAAAGTAGAAAAAGAAAAGGCACAATATCTCCATACGCTTATCTGAAATTTCCACCATTAATTTACATAAGTATTTCTATCCTATGTTATTTATCTTTATTTCCTGCTTATTATTTATTATTATTCGAAAATCCATAATCAATTATAATCCGCCTGACTGAGATTTACAAGATGACCATAGCTTGCTTTATACCAACAATCTCTGTGGGATCGACCCTTACTCACGTAAGGTTTATTACTTGGACGACCCAGTACACTTGCTGGTTAGTTGAACGGAGTTGTGTCCACACATAGCAAAGAGCCATAATAATTATTCCATACAACAACAAAGAGTACTACATTGATGATCACAATTTTGTCCACCAAATACCACAGACAAGGTTTAGACTTTCCAGATCTCAGGAATGCTGCCATTGGATTCTAGCCTATACCATGAAGATTCCAATCTCAGATTCAGATGCCCCATTTTTAGAGGAGAGTCGATGTGAATCGTTGATTAGAAACCCAAGAGATATACATTCAAGCTTGTTTTCATGTAGAAAGAAAGTGGTTGTCAATCACGCGTTCATAAGTGAGAATGGTGATGAGTGTCACATAATCATCACATTCATCATGTTCTTGTGTGCGAATGAATATCTTAGAATAAGAATAAGCATGAATTGAATAGAAGAGCAATAGTACTTTGCATTAATACTCGAGGAACAGCAGAGCTCCACACCTTAATCTATGGTGTGTAGAAACTCCACCGTTGAAAATACATAAGTGAAAATAGGGTAAGCATGGCCGAATGGCCAGCCTCCCAAAACATGAACAATGATCCAAAGATATTCCAAAAGATGATCCCAAAAGTCTTGAGTACAATAGTAAAAGGTTCTATTTATACTAAACTAGTTACTAGGGTTACAGAAATAAGTAAATGATGTAGAAATCCACATCCGGGCCCACTTGGTGTGTGCTTGGGCTGAGCATTGAAGCTTTCACGTGTAGAGACTTTTCTTGGAGTTAAACGCCAGTTTACAGCCTGTTTTGGGCGTTTAACTCTAGCTTGTAACTTGTTTCTGGTGTTTAACGCCAGAATAGGGCAGAAAGCTGGCGTTGGACGCCAGTTTGCGTCGTCTAAACTCGGGCAAAGTATGGACTATTATATATTGCTGGAAAGCACTGGATGTCTACATTCCAACGCAATTAAAAGCGAGCCATTTGGGTTTCTGTAGCTCCAAAAAATCTATTTCGAGTGCAGGGAGGTCAGAATCCAACAACATCAGCAGTTCTTTTTCAGCCTCTGAATCAGATTTTTGCTCAGGTCCCTCAATTTCAGCCAGAAAATACCTGAAATCACAAAAAAACACACAAACTCATAGTAAAGTCCAAAAATATGATTTTCGCATAAAAACTAATAAAAATATACTAAAAAGTAGCTAGATCATACTAAAAACTACCTAAAAATAATGCCAAAAGCGTATAAATTATCCGCTCATCACAACACCAAACTTAAATTGTTGCTTGTCCCCAAGCAACTGAAAATCAAATAGGATAAAAAGAAGAGAACATATAATGAATCTCACAATATCAATGAAACTTAGTCTCAATTAGATGAGCGGGGCTAGTAGCTTTTTTGTTTCTGAACAGTTTTGGCATCTCACTTTATCCTTTGAAATTCAGAATGATTGGCATCTGTAGGAACTCAGAATTTTGGATAGTGCGTCCCCAGTTAGAGGTGTCCAGAGTTCTTAAGCACACTCTTTTTGCTTTGGATCACGACTTTAACCACTCAGTCTCAAGCTTTTCACTTGGACCTTCATGACACAAGCACATGGTTAGGGACAGCTTGATTTAGCCTCTTAGGCCAGGATTTTATTCATTTAGACCCTTCTATACATTAATGCTCAAAGCCTTGGATCCTCTTTACCCTTGCCTTTTGGTTTAAAGGGCTATTGGCTTTTTCTGCTTGCTTTTCCTTTTTCTTTTCTTTCTCTCTTTTTTTTCACTGCTTTTTCTTGCTTCAAGAATCAATTTTATGATTTTTGAGATTATCAATAACATTTTTCTTTGTTCATCATTCTTTCAAGAGCCAATAATTTTAACATTCATAAACTTCACTATAAAAAATATGCACTGTTCAAGCATTCATTCAGAAAATAAAAAGTATTGCCACCACATCAAAATAATTAAACTAATTTCAAGATAAAATTTGAGATTCAAGTACTTCTTGTTCTTTTGTAATTAAGCACATTTTTCATTTAAGAGAGGTGAAGGATTCATGGAATTATTCATAGCTTTAAGGCATAGACACTAGACACTAATGATCATGTAATAAAGACACAAACATGAATGACACATAAAGCATTAAATTCGAAAAACAGAAAAATAGGAACAAGGAAATCAAGGAACGGGTCCACCTTAGTGATGGCGGCTAGTTCCTCCTCTTGAAGGTCTAATGGAACACCTGAGCTCCTCTATGTCTCTTCCTTGCCTTTGTTGCTCCTCCCTCATAGCTCTTTGATCTTCTCTAATCTCATGGAGAATGATGGAGTGCTCTTGGTGCTCCATCCTTAGTTGGTCCATGTTGTAACTCAAGCCTTCCAAAGAGGTGTTGAGTTGCTCCCAATAGTTGTGTAGAGGAAAATGCATCTCTTGAGGCATCTCAGGGATTTCATGAGGAATTTCCTCATGCTCTTGTTGAGGTCTATGAGTGGGCTCTCTTGTTTGCTCTATCCTTTTCTTAGTGATGGGCTTGTCCTCTTCAATAAAGGTGTCTTCCTCTATGACAATTCTAGCTGAATTGCATAGAAATCACCTTTTTCTTGGCCACAACTTCATAGAAGTGGTCTTGATGGACCTTCGAGATGAATCTCTCCATCTCCCATGACTCGGAGGATAATGCCCAAAAGCGTATAAATTATCCGCTCATCAGACTACTTTTAAAAAAAACTCGTAGAGCAGAAACATCACGTGGGCTGAGGAGACTAGAACCAAAAGCTCTCGTGGACAAAGAGGTCATCCAAGGCCAGTTAGCAGGCACCAAGGGATGGGAGGATGGTGACCGACCTACATAATTTGAGGTCATTGTCCAGTAGTCGATCAGGGTTTGATAAGGTAGGTCAATAAGTGTTGTTCGACAATCAAAAAGAGTTGTTTCACAAATGTCAACTAGTGGTCAATCAGTTGTCTTCATTTTCACAGATGTCGACTAGTGGTCAATCAATTGTCTTTATTTCTCGAAGTCAATTAGCAATTACTCTTGGTAGGCTGACATAAGGATAGGTTCTATTGACGAGTGGTTGTCCAACATTGTAGATATATTTTTCTATAGACTATTGCCCTTACTTTCTGTTTAAAACTATTCTTTTTGTATTAATATATAAAGGATAAATTAATTATTTTATGTGATAATATAAAATAAGAGAAATAAAATGGGTGGAGGAGAGCCTCACTTTTTTTATTTAATTTGGAGAAAAAAATTTTTATTTCAATTTGTTAATAAATAATGTTTGTTAATTTTTTTGGTCCAAAAACCATGTATATATCTAATGACCTATCACTACAAAAATTACAGAATAGTAACCGATTTTGGCGATCGAAAAAATTGGTTGCTAATAGCAACTGATTTAGCAACCGATATAGAATTTCTAGGATAAAAAAAATGTTGGTCGCTAAATTAGTCACTAAATTATATTCAACGACCAAAAAAAATAAGTCATGAATAGCAACCGAATTAATGACCAATAAATTTTTTATAAACAAGAATAAAGTTGGTCGCTAGAGTCGGTGGCTTTTTTTTAATTTAGCAACCAAAACAAAAAGTAACATCTTTGGGGCTGTTGGTCACAAAATTGGTTGCTATTTTTTTATTTCAGCGACCGACTTCGCAACTGATAGTGAAATAGGGTGAATAATTGTTCAGTCATTAATTCGATCACTCAAACTCTGGTCGCTAAATTGGTTGCTAATTGTTAAGATAGTGACTGATTTAGTGACTAACAAAATCGGTCACTAATAACAATCGAATTAGCAAATGATAAGTTTTTATACAACTAAAATAAAGTTGGTCGCTAAAATCAGTTGCTATTTTTCAATTTAACGATTGGATCAGAAACCAAAACAAAGAAGTAATGTCTTTTTGACTCTTGGTCACAAATTTGGTTTCTATTTTTTAACTTAAGCGAGTGATTTTGCAACCGATAGGAAAATAGGGTGAAAATTGATTGGATGCTAATTTGGTCGCTAAGACTGTGGTCGCTAAATCAGGTTCTAATTGTTAAAATAGCGACCATTTTAGCAACCAACAAAAATCAATGTTATAAACTAATCAGTCACTAAATCGGTCACTAATTTAAATAAAATAAGATTGTTATTGAGTTACCTTCACTAACCCTAACTCACCCACACGATTCTCGTCTTCTCTAAATACTTACTGAGTTACCCACCAGAAGCACAAACACTTCTCCATTGGCGCCATTATCATCTTCTTAGATAGCGCCATTGCCTTCATTTTCATCATTGTGCCATCTCCTGAGGTCTCGTCACCTTTGTCTTTGAGATCTCGATACCTTTTCCTTTGTCTTTTAATATCTGCCACCGTCGTCATCGTCTTCAATTTGTTCAATTTGTTCACCGATATCTATTCCCTAATCGTCGATGGTAAAATCTTGTAAATTAATAAATAATTAACTAATAAATTAATTATAAGCCAAAAAAATTAGAAAATTAAATTTTATAGTTTAGAGAAGTAAAAATATTTAAAATACAAATTAAAACACTAATTTTAAGATTTTTGCCCAAAACTGGGTCAACAGGCCGAATCGGTTGAACCATACGGACCTAAGACATAACATATATAAGCCAAACTCAGCCTCTTTTCCCCCTCCATTTCGGCTTGCATGTTGAAGAAGAGAAGGAATCCATAGAACCCTAACTTCCATTCCAATTCAATCTTTTATCCCTCGTATATTTCAATCTGGAGCTCTTATTGCCGCACCATTTATGTCCATGCGACCACCTCATCAAGCTCTTTAAATCCATCTAAACAAAGTGGTAAAAAATTTGAATTTCTCAGTCAGCCTTCTCCTCTTCAATTTCATGATTTTTGGGTATTGATTATTGAGGAATTATGTAATATTGATGGTTTAGGGGGTACTCTAGTGCGAGATATAATTGGGTTTCATCCAAGTGCTCAGTGGGTAAGATAAGGAACCACTAAAACTTTGTTAATTAGTGAACTAGTGAACCCTTATATTGATTATAGTGAAATTATATGAAACTAGATTGAATTTCATGTTGATTTGGAGTCAAATTGGTGAATTGGGACAAAAATCTGGTGGTTGAAACTTGTTGAGTTGATTTGGAGACTTGGAAGCTTGTGGACAAGAGGTTTTGTGGTGTTTTGTGACTTAGAGAGGAATTGGCCAATGTATGATTTTGGTTTCATGGAATTAGTGTGCGTGTGTGTGTGTGTGTGTGATGAGTTGATATTGAAAGGTTAATAATTTAGGTGACTAAGTGATTGATAAGTAGGAGACTAGTGTTTGGGGAAGTATGTGAATGTTTGGGATTGATTTGGTTTTGATTTTGATTGGTTTTGGATTGAGAATTTTGAAAAACTAGAGGATTTGAATATTTGGTAAAAACTAAATTTTTGACCAACTTTGGCAAGCCATAACTTAGCTTCCAGAACCCTAAATCGTGTGAAACTTATTTTGAATAAAAATTGGGTCCGAAAAGTTTATAACATACAAAGAACATATTGAAAATTATTTTTAACAAAAAAGTTATTTGCGTTTGAATTTCGGTATGAAAAAATGATTTTTCTGAACTTAAAAGCTTTTTGGCAAATCTGATATGGTTGCATATGCAACAGTGTCACGCGACACGAGTTTTAAGCTCTACCACACACTCGTATATGCAGAACATGGCTGTATACGTGAAATTGACATTTTTACACTCATGCGTATGCGGGATGTATCATGCTACGCGGAACCTCTTCGCTGCCTAAAAATCTTGCGTACGCAAACAATGTATTTGTATGCGGAACTGTCTTTTTCCAAATTCTCGCATATGCATGACCCCTGTTTTGCTTAACAGTGCAATTTTTGAGTTATTTACCATTACTTGCTTAATTCGTTAATCCTCGTCGGATTGACACTCACTCACCGTGAATTTATTACTTGGTATGACCCGATGCACTTGCCGGTAGTATTGTGGTGTAAATTCTGCATTAATACTGCAGTCACGCAAACAATGAAAAATAAACTCCACTCCATTGTAGCAACAAAGATAAATATTACAATTAGCAAGGTCTCTTTTAGCTTGAAGAGACGTAGTAGTGGTGCAGAATTTACAATCCATAACTAACTGGCAAGTACACCGAGTCGTACCAAGTAATAAACTCAGGTGAGTGAGTATCGATCTCACGAGAATTAACAAACTAAGCAAGCAATGATTAATGAGCTATTCTATTTAGACAGATTAAAATAAAGAGGATGATGTTTGAATAGCATAAGAAACAACAAACTAGGAAGACTAACAATGAATGGTTGAGAAATTGGTATGAGAATAAAGTTAAGACTTTGGAGATGTTTAAATGTCCAGATTAATATCAAATATTAACTACCTTGATCATGCAATGATTATATTTATAGCAAACCCCAGGTGATTAAATTCCTATTCCAAGGCAATCCAACCTCCTCTAGTCCAATTGACCGTCAATTCCTTGATCACTAAATTGTATTAGAGAGTTAAGTTCAAATTCCGATTTACATGCCACACAACCCTAAGAATCCCAAAGCATAATGTAGTTATATGTCACGTACCATATTAAGTCCAGATAATTAGAAGTTATGAGGAATTGATTTCAAGCTGTACTTCTAATGACATCATTTTTTCAAGACTCAAATAGAATTCAAGTAGAATTAGAGTTATTTTCCAATAATCACTAATCCCTAGAATGAAGAACAAAACCAATCCTTAAATAATAATCGAAGCATTAATCAAGAATAAAAAAACAAATATTTATTTATCCATTCAAGTAAACAGAGCTCCTAACCTTAACAATGAAGGTTTAGTAGCTCATGGTGAAGAAAACCCTAGTAGAGAAAAAGTATGAAAAGTGCAGAATGAAAATTAGGAGAAGAGAAATTCCCGCGTTGGTAGATCTCAATCCTATAAGATCTTTTCTAACAGTCTTGTGATTTACAAAATCAAATCTCCAAAAGCGTTGTTGATTTGTTATAAATGTTGTCCCATCCTTTTTAGTATGTGCTTAGTGCCAAACGCCAGGTTCTGGGCATTTGGTGCCACCCAAGTAGTGGAGGTTGCACACGAATTACGGGCTTGGGTGCTAAACGACGGTGGTTAGGTGTTTAGTGCCATGTCTCCATAAATGAGGCACGTGTTATGAGGTCTTGGGTGCCAAACTAGTTGGAGCATTAATCTTCAGAATTAAAACAATTAAAGTTTCAAAAATTGAAGAATCAATGGTAGCACCCAAAAAAGCACTATTAACCAAAGCCCAAACATATTTTTTCACTATACTCCAATTTTCCTTGAAGAAGTTAGCTTGAAATCCATCAGGTCCTAGAGCCTTAAGGGGACTCATACTGAACAAAGCTGACTTCACTTCTTCAAACCTTATTGGAGATGTCAAAGCTTCACGTGCTTTATGAGGGAGAGAAGGTAATGGATACTCACCTATGCTGTCCAGCACTACCTTTTTTGTGGAACAAAAAAGATTTTGAAAGAACGTCCTTGCTTCTTTTTGAAGGATATCTACCTCTATTACCCAAGTTCTATCATTGATAAATAGGTTATGAATCTTCTTGTATTTTCTTCTCACAAGTGTTCGTGTGTGAAAAAATTTTGCATTTTTATCACCCAAAAGAACCCACTTTTTCCTTAATTTCTGAGCCCACAACATCTCTTCTTGAAGCAGGATAACATTGTATTCATCAAGGCACTCTTTCTCCTTTGTTCTGAGAGATAGACTATCTAAATGCTCAAGCTATTTGTGATTGTCATCAGTATTCTTTTCCAAGTTTTGCTTCCTTATAAATATATTGCCAACGGTCTCTTTGTTGAACTCTAATGAACTCTTTTGCACTTCAACTAAATAATCAATTATTCGAGGCATTTTCTTACTCCATGCTTGTTGCACCACTATCTTGTAACTAGGATGAGTACTCCATATTTGTTAAAATCTTAAAGGTCTATTCCCTTTTGGCTGTACCAAACCAAAGCATCTAAGAAGAATGGGACAGTGATCTAAATAAAGTCTAGATAAAACTTCTAAAAAAGCTTCTAGAAAGGAGTACCTCCAAGAAACGTCTGAAATTTTCCTATCAAGTTTTTTAGCAATATTGCAACATCCATAATTTTTTCTATACCAAGTAAAATCTCTACCTGTACAAGGCAAGTCAAGAAGACCATAAGCATCTAACATATCAACAAGACACTCAAATGGGTTTCATAAAAATTTTTTCTATTACTTTTTCTGGATGTAAAATTTCATTGAAATCATCTATCAAGACACCAAGAACATTAATGACTAGAATTTAGAGAAAGAAGATGCTCCCAAAGCAAAATACGATGGAAATATTGCAGACTCCCATACACTATGCTACACATCCAGTTTTTACCATCCAGCTGAACTTCAACATATGACATTGATGAGAGGAATTCACAATATTACAACTTACACGACTAACAGACGAGAGAAACCGAAGTCTCCCTTTATGGCCACAAGCCTTGACAATACTCACATCATGAAATCCCAACTTCTTTCAAAAAGACTTTAAATTAGAAAAAAGGACATGAGTCTCAACTAAAATAACAAATGAAGGATGATATCTCTTAACAAGTTTCTTGCAGTGAACCCTAGCCATTTTATTAGAGACTCCGCTCACATTCCAAGCCAAGATTTTGAAATTTGTACTATCCATAATAACCATGAAAAATAAAAGAGAGAAACCAAGTACCCATTAATGACTAGCCATCCTTAGAAGCTCCATGAACATTTTGATTGGTTTCGACTCCTTTCTCGCTAGGTGCACTTGCCTAAACTTTTTCCTCCACTATATTGGGTAAGCTTTGCAGCGATGGAGGTCTTCTCCTCTTGTGCGCATGGGAGATTTAGTAACATTACGGGGGTTGATCTGCAAACCAACACACTAAGGGAGTGTTATTTTCTTGGATCCAGAAGAGGATGGTCCATTATTTTCTCTTAGTTTTGGGCTTGTGTTAAAAAGAAGTGGGCCTTTTTTGTAGTGGACCCTTGTCCATTTTTGCATTTTCTTTTCGGTGGACCACTTTCCATCTCGCCTCATCTGCATGTGGAGATACGTTACCCCCTTTGCATGCTGATTTTTTTCTTGAGAATTTGTTGAATTTAGTTTCTCATTAATTGTGCCAGGATTCTTGCCAAATTCGAAAACATCTCACAGGTTGTCCGGTTTCTCGCAATTCAAAATTTCCAATGCCGAAGCACCCTGTTGCTATTACTGCTTCTTAGCTGCCATTGCTGATGATTGACTGTTCTTGATTTCATCGTTTCTCCCTTTTGAGCACTTTCCTGCAATATGTCCGTAGCAATCACAGAGCCCACAAACCAAATGCAAACTTTTATATTCAACATTATATTCAATTCCATCCGCTTTAATCCTTCACACTACTGGTAAATCCAAATTGATCTGAACACAAGCACGAGCATATTTACCCCCTTTCTGTTGATTGTTGCAAAATTGATCTTAATGGGGTTACCTATGGCGGAAGTTATCTTATTCATGGCTTTTTCATGATAATACATGATAGGTAATCCTACAATCCTAACCCATACCATGGTAGCTCCAAAAGACCTTTCACCCGCACAAAAAGAAGAACTCCACGGTCCTCCTAGCTGAATTCTGTCTCTTTCTCCTAGTATATCAAACTTTGCCAAAAAGTATTCACATCCCACGTCAAGAAGTTCATAGCCACACTTCAATCTCCAAACACTGTTGAGCTTGTATGACAAGGCAGTGTAACTTAGATTCTTGTCCAGAACATTAAGAACTATAGCATCCTTGTAAGGTTGAGCAAGAGTCACTCTCACCTCCTCCTTGAAGGTAACGCTAGGAGGAGAATGATTTCTCTGTTTTCCTTTGATTGATGCCAATTGATCTCCATGAAGAAGGTCCAATGCTCCTAGTATAACTGGCGTAGAAGCTCCCACAACTTCATCGCAAAATGAAACCCTACCCTGTGTTGGGACCTCCTTGACACCCGAAGAAACCCTTCCACACTCTCTCCCTTATTTTCGCCTCCGGCCATGCTGGAAAGCTCACTTTGAGCCACCCTTGAACCCTCTTTCCCACTTGCACCGTCATTCTTTTTGTCGTACTCTCAATGTACTCTCAACTACGTTTTAACGCATGGGTGTCTACTTAGGGCTTTAATTTAGTTCTGGTAATATAGTTTGTATATTTTTTTTATCTTTTATTGTGTTTGGATTATTGTGGATAATAAGACCTAGATTTTTTTTCTCTAGCAGGTGTTGAATTGAGAATAGTAGACAATAGAAAAAAAAACTTAAAATTTTATTTTTCATCCAACCACCCTTTGAAAAAAATTATTAATTAACTACTTGGCTACTTGGTTAGAATAATAAGTTTCTAAGAAAACATTTATTTTAGGACATCCCATTAGTTTGAGTTAAAGTTTTTCATTGAAACTTGCTTGAGTAAGGATTATGGAACATAGATTAGAGCTAAAATACACAACCTAGTGAGATTTGAGCCTAAGATATGTGGTTGCATCTTTTGAACCACTATTTTATTTTTGTGTATGTTATTCTCTTTATGATTGTAATCTTTGACTTGTTTGGTTCTTGATGTCTAATATTTCGTGTATGCATGCATTTATATGATTGAGACCATTGTTCATATGAACTCACTTGTCCAAAGAGCCTTATCTCATCAATCAACCATTGTTAACTAATTTTGAGCCTAATGTATTTATCTTTGTTCTTAATTTTTAGCACAACATTCCCCTAAATGAAAAATAATGAATTTCTCCAATTTGATCTTTGATTAGTGATGAGCGGATAATTTGTATGCTTTTTGGCATTGTTTTTAGTATGTTTTTAGTATGATTTAGTTAGATTTTAGTATATTTTTATTAGTTTTTAGCTAAAATTCACTTTTCTGGACTTTACTATGAGTTTGTGTGTTTTTCTGTGATTTCAGGTATTTTCTGGCTGAAATTTAGGGTCCTGAGCAAAAATCTGATTCCGAGACCAAAAAGGACTGCAGATGCTGTTGGATTCTGACCTCCCTGCACTCGAAGTGGATTTTCTGGAGCTACAGAAGCCCAATTGGCGCGCTCTCAACGGCGTTGGAAAGTAGACATCCTGGGCTTTCCAGCAATATATGATAGTCCATACTTTGCCCAAGATTTGATGGCCCAAACCGGCGTGGCAAAACAGCCTCAGAAATTCCAGCGTTAAACGCCGGAACTGGCATAAAA
>NC_029775.3:94225733-94225941 GCF_000817695.3 Arachis duranensis | reverse complement strand
CACCAGTCATCTCTGCACCAGATTGGACATTACCATTTGAACTAATGTGTGATGCCAGTGACCATGCCATTGGTGCAGTGTTGGGACAGAGGCATAACAAGCTTCTGCACGTCATTTACTATGCCATCCGTGTTCTAAATGACGCACAGAAGAACTACACAACCACAGAAAAAGAGTTACTTGCAGTGGTCTATGCCATTGACAAGTT
>NC_029775.3:94221065-94221716 GCF_000817695.3 Arachis duranensis | reverse complement strand
AAATTTATCCTTGAAACTAGTTGAATTAGTTTGATGTGGTGACAATACTTTTTGTTTTCTGAATGAATGCTTGAACAGTGCATATGTCTCTTGAAATTGTTGTTTTGAGAATGTTAAAATTGTTGGCTCTTGAAAGAAGAAAGAAAAAGAGAACTGTTATTGAGGTTCTAAAAATCATTAGATTGATTCTTGAAGCAAGAAAAAGCAGTGAAAAAAAAATTTTCGAAAAAAAAAAGAGAAGAAAAGGAAAAGAAATAAAGTTGTGATCCAAGGCAACAAGAGTGTGCTTAAGAACCCTGGACACCTCTAATTGGGGACTTTAGCAAAGCTGAGTCACAATCTGAAAAGGTTCACCCAATTATGTGTCTGTGGCATGAATGTATCCGGTGGTAATACTGGAAGACAGAGTGCTTTGGGCCACAGCCAAGACTCATACACTAGCTATGTTCAAGAATCATTATGCTCAACTAAGAGAATCAATAACACTATCTGAGTTCTGAGTTCTTATAGATGCCAATCATTCTGAACTTCAAGGGATAGAGTGAGATGCCAAAACTGTTCGGAGGCAAAAAGCTACTAGTCCCGCTCATCTAATTGGAGCTATGTTTCCTTGATATTTTGGAGTCTATAGTATATTCTCTTCTTTTTATC
>NC_029775.3:94207467-94220271 GCF_000817695.3 Arachis duranensis | reverse complement strand
GTTAGTGACAGACGCAAAAGAATCACTGGATTCTATTCCGGCCTGATTGAGAACCGACAGATGAATTCCGCTATGCTGTGACAGAGCATATGCAATCGCTTTCACTGAGAGGATGGGAGGTAGCCATTGACAACGGTGAAACCCTGCATACAGCTTGCCATGGAAGGAGACTTGCGTGTTTGAAGAAGAAGACAGTAGGAAAGCAGAGATTCAGAAGATGGAGCATCTCCAAACCTCAACCTATTCTCCATTACTGCAAAACAAGTAATCATTTCATGTTCTTTTGCTTTTCACAATCAATCCTGATAATTTCTGATATCCTGACTAAGATTTACAAGATAACCATAGCTTGCTTCAAGCCGACAATCTCTGTGGGATCGACCCTTGCTCACGCAAGGTATTACTTGGACGACCCAGTACACTTGCTGGTTAGTTGTGCGGGATTGCAAAAATGTGATTGCAATTTCGTGCACCAATTAGCTTAGACTAGTGGATGTTACATCATTCAAGTATGGGGAGAAAAGAAAGACATTGGTGGAGAGAAAAAGTATTTTGATTGAAAATTTTAGAAATTGGGTAAGAATATGTTACATGCATTGTATTGTGAAAGAATATGCATTTATTAAAAAAATTAAAAAAAAATAAAAATTTGTATAATAAAAAAAGGAAAAAGAAGAAGAAAAAAACTGAAAGCAATAAATATTGTTTAAGCATTCCTCGGAGTAATAAGTGTATAAATACATATGTGAAAATTAATTAAAAATGCATGTGTGTTTGTGTGTGTGTGAAAAGTAAAGTGCAGAATATAATGGGTGGTAGGATTTTGCATTGGAGTTGAATAGGTTGCTGTAGGTTAGATAAAAGTTTAAACTATTCAAATTTCCAGTTCACTTAACTAAATACATCCTCACCTTGTCCCTAGACTCATTACAACCTTCTAAAGTCCTCTTGATATATTTGTATGTATTCCTCAAAAATTTGTAAATTGTTAGAAGGAGACAAGTCGTAGAAAGCAAGGTTAGAAGAAAATTGAGAGAATGAACTCTAAACACTAGAACGATAAGTAAACATATCCAGTGAGGGTTCAATTGCTCAATTTATGCTCTCCCTTCTCATGAAAATCTTATCTTGCAAGTTTTTTTTAGAACTCAAATTGATTAATGAGATTGAATTGTTTGCTATATTGATTTTAGCCATATATGCTCTTATATGTTGTTAGAAATTGATTTATTTTAACTAAGTAGATCAAAGTAGAAAAATTAGGTATAAAATAGTTGAATGAGTGTTAGATAACATGAATTTAAAGAGTGTTAGTGATAAACCCCATTTTTAGGGTTTCTCTTGTGCTTAATTTAGGGAATTTTATTACCATTTCTCACATTTATCCAAGAAAATGACATGGTTTCATGATTGTCTCCTAATTTGTGCTTAAGTGTGAAAACATGCTTTTTAGGCCCTTAATTGCTAATTTTGATTCACCTTTGATTCCACTAGATGCCTTGATATGTTTGTTAGTGAATTCAGATTAGAAAGGCTAGGAATAAATCAAAGGGATGGAGAGGAAAAGCACGCAAGTGGAGAACTCATGAAGAAACAAGGATTTGGGATGCCGAGATCGACGCGCACGCGCAGCAGACGCGCACGTGCAGCAGACGCGCACGCGCAGCAGACGCGCACGCATGGAAAGTGACGTCGCAAGGTGACACGTACGCGTACATGACGCGTACGCATGGATATAAATTTGTCAAGCGACGCATACGCGTGACCCACGCGCATGCGTTAGTGCTCGCACATGACCCACTTAAAGTGAATTCGCTGGGGCAATTTCTGGGCTTCCCAGTCCCAAATCCAACTCATCTCTGGTACTATTTAACCCAAGGATTGAAGGGGAATCAACACCTTCCATCATATTAGTTTTAATTTAGTTTAGTTTTGGAGGGAAAGTTAGTTTCTAGAGGGAAAAGCTCTCACTTCTCTCTAGAATTAGGATTAGGTTAGGATTTTAGTTCTCTTCTCTTAGATCTAGATCTACTTCTACTCTTGCTTTAATTTTCCTTTTGCTTTATGAATTCTTATGTAGATATCTGTTTCTCTTTCAATGCAATTTATGATTTTCATGTCTTTTTATGTTGCTTTGATTTTCTATTATGGATCTCTTGTCTTTGTAGTTAGATCTCTCTTTAATTCTTGCAATTCATGTTGTTTACCTTTGTTGCTTTTTATGTGTTTGATGAAATGCTTCTTCTAGTTATGAGTTAGATTTTATTCCTTTTGGCTGTGGTTGAGTAATTGGTGACTCTTGAGTTATCAAACTCTCTTGTTGATTGATAATTAGAAGTTGCTAATTGACTTGAATACCACTAAAGCTAGTCTTTCATTATGATTTGGCTAGGACTTGTGGAATCAAGTTAATTCATCCACTTGACTTTCTTTCATAGTTAGAGGTTAACTAAGTGAGAGCAATGGATAATTCTCATCACAATTGATGTTGATAATAAGGATAGGACTTCTAGTTTTTATATCTTGCCAAGAGCTTTGTTAGTTGTTAGTTTATTTCCTTTGCCATTTATATTTCTTGTCTATTATCTCAAAAATACCAAACATACTTCATAACCAATAACAAGAATACCTTATTGTAGTTCCTAGGGAGAACGACCCGATGTTTGAATACTTCGGTTATTATTTTTAGGGGTTTATACTTGTGACAAACAAATTTTTGTATGAAAAGATTATCGTTGGTTTAGAAACTATACTTGCAACGAGAATTTATTGTGAAATTCTATACTATCAAAAATCCATTCATCAAAATGGCACCGTTGCCAGGGAATTACAATGGTGTTGTGTTATTGGTTATTGTATATATGCGAATATTGTGAATAGCTTGATTTTTAGAGTGCTTGTTAGTTTTTGCTAGTTTTAGGACTTTGTTTCATTCTTTCTTATTAGTTTTGTTTCTATTTTCTCTTCACTATGAATTCTCACTTTGGCTATGAGTTTGGTTCTAACTATGTTGTAGGAGATGGAAGCTACAATGAAGATATGTATCAAGGATGGGACAATCAACGGTGGGAAGAGCCATATGCATATGATCAATCTTCATGGCAACAACCTCCACCAATACACTATGAACAAGAGCCATTCTATGATGCATACTAATCAAATGGCTATGGTGAGTTTCCTTATGACTTTCAAGAACCACCACCATACGCCTATGAGCCATATCCTCAACATAACCCTAAACCACACTCACAAGCCTCTTTTCACCCAACACCTCCATGTGACCTTAACCCATTTCCACCATACCAACCACTTTTTGAACCATATGAGCCACATATAGAACCACCACCATTCCAATATCAATACTTCCAAGAACTACCTCAAGCACACCACCTCCACACCCTTACCAAGAAGAACCACTTTCCTATCATGAACCCTTTCTCCAAAATAATAAATCCCTCCTACCCACTCCAATCTCCAATGGATGAAACCCTTGGTGTTCTTCTTCAAGGGCAAGATGAGATGAAAATGGATGTGCAACAATTTATGGCTACCTTGACCGAGGTAGTAAGCCGATTAGCCTCCCAATGCTTGAGTACTCAAAGCACTCCCATGGTCACATGTGGAGAATTAATTGAGGAGCATAGCATGAAAGAGAGATTGGATACTCTGGTGGAGAGGGAGGAATGCTACGTTGTGTTAGAACAATTGGAGAAGTCTATGATCATTAAAGAAGAAAAGGAAGTGGTTGAAGACTTAGGAGATGCGGAACCGCCATTGGAACTTAGAGTTGAAGAGAGCCCCTCCAAGAAGGTTGAATTTGACGTTAGGGAGGAATGTGCACAACCTCCAAAACAAATTTTGGATGAAGACTTGGAGAGAGTGAAGCAAGAATTGAGTTTCCTTGGTGATGGGGACCATACATCAAACCTTCTTGGTGATGAATCTTTTGAACTTGAAGAGCCTGTCTCCCAATGAGATAGAGAATGATGTGGAAGTAGATTTCTTTCATCCTCCCATTTATGATTTGAGTGATGAAGAAGAGTTAGATGAAGTTGACGAGCAATGAATTAAAATTGAAGAAGTTTGTTAAGAGGTGGAAATGATCAAGGAAAAACACAAGGGAGTAGAGCTTACTAGCACATTGGAGATACCTCTCCCCAAGCCATCACCATCCATTTTTTCATTCAAGTGGGTAAATTCCTTATTCTTAAGCTTTATTATTCCCCTTGAATATGGTTTGCTTGAAACGGATGGTCAACTTAGACATCTTTATGGCTTTAAAAACAAAAAGGAGATGGTTAGTGGGTGGAAACATCATTCTAAGTCCATGATGATTACATGCTCAAGACTTAAAAGCAAAGGTTGGTGTAGAACTAGAGTGCATGGATCCTAGAAGATGTTTGGTCACTTTATTGAGAATTCATCTTGCCTACCACCCATATGGACTAATAATGATCAATTTAAAGACGGGTGTCAAAACAAAGTGTGGGATCCCGGATCGCACAAGGAGAATGAACTTTGGGAGCTCATGATTTGTGAAGAAATCCATCAAATCTTGGAGTCATTAACTTTGAATAATGGAGCTTATTGGAGATTCAAGCATTGGTGGATGTTCCAAGATGAATTTAAGCACAAACCACCTTGAGAAGAGCTCCCCATAAGTCCAACTTAAGGATAATAAACAAAAGTGTTAGGTGGGAGACACCCCACCATGGTAAAATCTTTTCATTTTTCTCTTTTGTACATATTGGTAATTAGTTTACTTTCATGTTTTGATTAATTGTTGAGTTTATTTGGTAGCCTAGCATGTTCAATAAGGTTTTATGGTGTTTTGGTAGCTGTTTGGAGATTAGAATGCTTGCTTTGGTGCAAGAACTTGAAAAATTTTTGAAAAATAGAGCACCAACTTACGCGTACGCGTGCCTCAAGCATTTTCGACCATCCATGCGCACGTGTCAACCACGCGTACGCGTGGATTGCAAAATTCCACCTCCCAGCCAAAAATTCGAGAGTTGCGCCTGCACTGTACGAATATTGTGCCTGAGGCACAAGTCAACGTACGCGTACGTGTGCCTCACGCGTATGCGTTGCCTCTCTGGTTTTCCATGCATGCGTACGCGTAACCCACGCGTACGCGTCGCCTCCATTTCACCACCACCCATGCACACGCGTCACTTATGCGTACGCGTGGATAGCCTTCTTCCATCATCTCCTTTTCTTCTCTTCTTTCCATTTTTTTCCTTCTCCTTTCTTCTTCCCTTCTCCTACCCCTCATCAAACACTCCCAAACACCATTTTAACCACTTCTTTTAATTAGTTAGTTAATTAGTTATTTAATTAGTTAAATTTTTATTTTATTTTCTCTTTTTCATACTAAGTATTGGATTATTAATCTTGTTTACTATTCACTATTGCTAATCATTGATAAGATGTTATTTTAACATCATTGTTGTTAATATCCATTGTTGAGGTTATATTTTATTACTTGGTTTTGAGTTTTTCATATTTAATATCTTTTCATACTAAGTGAATGAGAATTGCCTTCGAACATGTTAGATCTTTGCGAATCGCATGATTTGGCCACCATGTGATTTGAATCCTTTCTCTTTGATTAGGCAATTTCTTTATGGATGTTATGCATTTACTTTAAAGCATTGTGTTCCTTGATCATATGCATCCATATGTTGTATATTTGCTTGAATACTTTTGTGCTTCTTTATTGCTTATTTGGTTGTCCTAACCTACAAGTTTAAAGTATTTCAAGCCCACTAGAATGAGTGAAGTGCATGCTTCTTTTGTGCAAATTGTGACAATGTTCTTTATGCTAGCGTGCATGTGTTCTTTACCGTGCGCAATTTAGAACCCACATACCTATTTTTCATTAATGTCACACTAATTCACCCACTTAATTCTAGTGATTATTACCTCATTCCAACAATGTATGCTTCCTTGCTTTTGTATTTACTTTTCTTACTATCCTGTCTTCTACTTTCAGGATGAGCCACTATAAGCAAAAATGGAAGCAGGGGACAGAACACGCAGCAACCGGTTGACCTACCAGCCGAGGGTAGGAATCCAGAGAGTCATCGTACCCCCTTGTTCATCTTTGAATGCATCGAGGACAGTGCAAACTTCTAAGTGTGGGGAGATCTTCCAACCAGTCGGCATTTTAGGTGACAATATATATATATATAAAAGCTTAGTTAAAATAATAAAATTCTCCAAGAAAATATTCTTTATAGGGCATTGACATCCCAATTGATTTGAGTGAAAACTTTTCATTGAACTTGCTTGAATTATATATCGTGGATCATGTTTTTGAGCTAAGAACAGACAACCTTGTGAGTTTTGAGCCTAATGGTGTGGTTACATCTTATAACCACTTATTTTCCCTTCTTGTGTGCATTGTTCTCCTTTTATGATTGTAATCCTTGATTTGTTTGATTCTTTATGTCCATTATTCCTTGTATTCATACATTTATATGATTGAGGCCATTGTTTCATTGAGCCCACTTAACCAAATAGCCTTACCTTTTATCTTCCATTGTTAACCAATTTTGAGCCTATACTTAACCCAATTATTCTTTATTTTAACACATTACAAGTCTAAGGCGAAAAAAATGAAAGTCCCTTGTTTGGATCTTTGATTAGTTTAGCCTAGTGAGAGTGTTTATTATTCAATTTTGGGGAGATTTGGGAACACTGGTTGGGATAAAAGGGTGTTTTGTATTTTTATATTTGGGAATTGGGTGCATGTTCATGTATTAACCAAATATTAGACCTTATGCATTGATGTTCTTGTATATAGTTTGAAAGAAAGAAAAAATTGAGAAAAACGAAAGAAAAAAAGGAAAAAAAGAAAGAAAAGAAGAAAAACAATAAAAAGGGGACAACCCCAAAGTGAAGCTCAATAAGATCAATGCATAAGTGTTGTGAAATGAAAAAGAAAATGCATGAGCATGTGGAAAAGTGAAGGATGGTAGTTAGATTAGCTTTGAATTTGTATAGGTTGTCATATAGGTTAGGTGGGAAAGTTTAAGCTCATTAAAAATTCAAATTTCAAGCTCACTCGACCATATATGACCCTACCTTAATCCTGGCCCCATTACAACCTTTGAGAAAGTCCTCATGATGTTTGTATGCATGCACTGAATAATTGTTGATTGTTAGATGAAGAACAAATATTGGAAAGCATAATTAGGAGAGAATTAAGTGAATCAACCCCTAAACACTTGAGTGACAAGAGTAGATACACATCCGGTGAGGGATCAATTGCTCAATTTATGCTATCCCTTCTCATGAAAATCTTATCTTGCAAGTTTGTTTTTTTAGAACTCAAATTGATTAATGAGATTGAATTGTTTGCTATATTGATTTTATCCATATATGCTCTTATATGTTGTTAGAAATTGATTTATTTTAACTAAATAGATCAAAGTAGAAAAAATTAGGTATAATAAATAGTTGAATGAGTGTTAGATAACATGAATTTAAAGAGTGTTAGTGATAAATCCCATTTTTAGGGTTTATCTTGTGCTTAATTTAGGGAATTTTATCACCTTTTCTCACATTTATCCAAGGAAATGGCATGGTTTCATGATTGTCTCCTAATTTGTGCTTAAGTGTGAAAAGATGCTTTTCAGGCCCTTAATTGCTAATTTTGATTCACCTTTGATTCTACTAGATGCCTTGATATGTTTATTAGTGAATTCAGATTGGAAAGGCTAGGAATGAATCAAAGGTATGGAGAGGAAAAGCATGCAAGTGGAGAACTCATGAAGAAACAAGGATTTGGGATGCTGAGATCGACGCGCACGCGTAGAAAGTGACGTCGTAAGGAGACGCGTACGTGTACATGACGCGTACGCGTGAATAGCAATTTGTCAAGCGACGCATGACCCACGCGCACGTGTCGGGGCTCGCACGTGACCCACTTAAAGTGAATTCGCTGGAGGCGATTTCTGGGCTTCCCTGACCCAAATCCAACTCATCTCTGATGCTATAACCCAAGGATTGAAGGGGAATCAACACCTTCCATCACATTAGTTTTAGTTTAGTTTAGTTTTGGAGGAAAAGTTAGTTTCTAGATAGAGAAGCTCTCACTTCTCTCTAGAATTAGGATTAGGTTAGGATTTTAGTTCTCTTCTCTTAGATCTAGATCTACTTCTACACTTACTTCAATTTTCCTTTTGCTTTATGAATTCTTATGTAGATCTCTATTCTCTTTCAATGCAATTTATTATTTCTATGTCTTTTTATGTTGCTTTGATTTTCTATTATGGATCTCTTGTCTTTGTAGTTAGATCTCTCTTTAATTCTTGCAATTTATGTTGTTTACCTTTGTTGCCTTTTATGTGTTTGATGAAATGCTTCTTCTAGTTATGAGTTAGATTTTGTTCCTCTTGACTTTGGTTGAGTAATTGGTGACTCTTGAGTTTCAAATTCTCTTGTTGATTGATAATTAGAAGTTGCTAATTTACTTGAATGCCACTAAAGTTAGTCTTTCATTATGATTTGGCTAGGACTTGTGGAATCAAGTTAATTTATCCACTTGACTTTCCTTCATAGTTAGAGGTTATCTAAGTGGGGGCAATGGACAATTCTCATCACAATTGATGTTGATAATAAGGATAGGACTTCTAGTTTTCATATCTTGCCAAGAGCTTTGTTAGTTAGTTTATTTCCTTTGCCATTTATATTTCTTGTCTATTATCTCAAAAACCCAAAACATACTTCATAACCAATAACAAAAACACTTTATTGCAATTCCTAGGGAGAACAACCCGAGGTTTAAATACTTCGGTTATTATTTTTAGGGGTTTGTACTTGTGACAAACAAATTTTTGTATGAAAGGATTATTATTGATTTAGAAACTATACTTGCAACGAGAATTTATTGTGAAATTTTATACCATCAAAAATTCATTCATCAGTTAGTATCCCTTACTTCCTTTTTCATTAATGTATAGCATGCGGACATACTTTTGTCTAAGTGTAGGAAAATTGATAAATCCATATTTTATGAGAATTTTTGGATTGAAAAAAGTGAAATTTATCGACTTAACATGTACATATTCCTTGTAAATGCATATTTTTGTGAATTTTCTCCTAATTGTGCATAATATATTAAAACATGCTTTTTAGGCCTTTAAAAATTGCCAAATTGACTTTACTTATATTCTATTTGATGCCTTGATATGTTATTTAAGTTGTTTAAGATGTAGGGGGAAATGATGACTTGGAAAAATAGAAGAAAAGCATGCGAAAGTGAGATTTCGCAAAAAAATGAAGGAAGAAGGGGTTCAGACTAGTGCACACGCATATGGAGAATTTTGCTTTGGTGCACGCGCATCCACTTATACGCACGCACAAGTCTGGTTGCGTGTCCCATTTAAAATGGCATGTGACTCGGAATTTAGAATTCATTTTGGCCATGTCAGACCACTTGGCGGTCATATTTGATGTAATTCATGAAGGGGACTCACACACGACATCATACACTCATTTTTTCTTATTTTTAGGTTTTAGGACCTTGAATTTTAGAGAGAGAAGCTCCAACTTCTCTAGAATTCAAGGGTTTCTTATGAATTTCTCTTTTGTTTTTAGGTTTTAGTTTTGTTAATTATAGTTTTTAGTTTATAATTTTTTGTTTTGCTACTTTACTTTGTTTAGAATCTTTTGTATTTTATTTTATAAATGTGTTGAATTCTCATTTTCTGTTAATAAAATTGATGTTTCATGTTTCATTTATGCTTATTTGCGTTGTTGTCATTGATTTCTTTTATTGGATTGTCATAGTTTTTGCTATTTTATGAAATTTAGAAATTTTTTTTCATGCATTCCAAGTACTTGATAAAATGTTTACGTTGATTATGGAGTAAATTTTTTTTTTTGGCTTGAGTTGAGGAATTGGGTAACCTTGAATCATTATTAGTGTTCAATATTGATTAGTAATTTAGAGTTGTTAGTTGATCTTGTTTTCACTAACGCTAACCTTTTATTAAATTCATCAGTTAGTAAGTTGGTCAGAATTTACGAATTAAGATTAATTATGCATACTTGACTTTTCTCAATGTTTAAAGATTGATAAAGTGAGATTAACTCTTAACAATTATCATATTTGTGGTTAATGACAATGATAAGAATTTTGACTCTCAATTTTAGTCAAGACCTTTTAAACACTTGAATTTCATCTCTTTAATAATTCATTTCCTTAATTATTTCTAATTCAATTTAGTTGCTTTTTAGTGTAGTCGTCATTTTAATGGTTGCTCCTTTATTTTCATGGTTGCTTAGCTGGTTATTTATTACTTGTTTATTGATTTTATTTTTTTGTAATTTAATTATTACTTGCCCTTTTAATTTCTAGTTGATTTATATTTCCGTAATTATGATCAAACTTTGATCTCTATAACCAATAATAATGCACTCAATTGTGATTCAAAGGAAAAACAATATGAAATTAAACTTGCGGTTATTATTATAAATTGTTATATTTTAAACTATAAACTTTAAAAATGTTAAATTTCGATTTAGAATTATAATGAACTTAAACTTTTTAATTTGTAGATTTTCTAAACGGATACTTAACACTTCTCACCGTACAACCTTGCTTTCTTGAGCAATTCTTACAACAAAAAATAATTTGTGAATACAATGAAAAATATGAATTTATTAGGAGTGTAGCTTAGATCATACATGATTTTCATCATTCAAGAAAAAAAACAACCTCCTGTATGTGCAACCATTTTATTTAGTCATATTAATGCGTACTAATTATGTTCTAACCATATAATATATAGTGAATAAGATAAGGAAAAATTAGTTAATATCCACCGCCTAAAATCCAAATAAATGAATGAGATTAGGATTAATTTAGATCAAAGTTAATTAATACAAAAAAATTATATAAGTATAAATATTCTCTATATACAAATTATTTTTTTATATAAATTCATACAAATTTTTTTATTTTAATTCATTTCACATGTCACTATCTAATCAATTTTTAAATTAACACGTAAATATATAACTGTCTTTTTTATTTTTCGTTTCTATTTTCTAATTTTTTCAGCGTTTTTTATCTACGTTCTCTTCTATCTCTACATTCTCTGCATTTCTCTTCGTTCGTTCTTTGCGTTCTCTTTCTTCGATTTTGTTTTTTGCAATTTCCTTCGTTCTCTACGTTTTTGAAATCAAGCTCTGAAATTAGTTTTGAACAATTATCTCATTGTTGAAGATAATGAATGATTCAAATTCAGATTGTCAATTGAACCAGCGCGAAGTGGATTATTGTTTTGAATCCAATCAAGTGGCTGAGGTGTTGTTCGATTCTAGTTAATATTTTTGTTAGTAGTTTATGATTCTATAGGTGAATAATGTTGTTTTTGTTTGTGAAAAGTGATGTTTATTGTTGATGGTTTGAATTGAATATAATGTAGGAGTGCTACATTAAAGAAAATATTTTTGTATATTTGCAGCAAATTTCGGTGTAAAACTAATATATGTATGTGTATTGTTTAAGAATTTTTAGTGTATGTATACTGATAAGTTTTGCATAATTCAAAACTCTTCCTCTTTCTCCTCCTCATCTTTTGCTACTTCTTCTTTTTTCATCATCATCACAGTCTTCTTCTTCTTTTTTTTTTCTTTTTTACCTTCTTAAGTTTTTTCTTGTTTTACTCTCTTAACAAGAATAAAAACAAAAAATCAAACAAAGAAGAAGAAGAAACACATAATGCTGCAAAATTACTTGGAAGATGATGAACTTACATTCATTCAACTAAAAGAAAGAAAGAAATAAAGGAAAAAAGAATCAGAAAAAATGTAGCATTAAAGAAAATATTTTTGTGTATTTACAGTAAATTTCGGTACAAAACGAAGATATTTATATATATTGTTTAAGAATTTTTGGTATTTTTGTATTGACATAATTCAAAACTCTTCCTCTTTCTCCTCCTCATCTTCTGCTGCTTCTTCTTTTTCATCATATAATCATTACCATCTTCTTTTTTTTTTCCTTATTAATCTTTTCCTTCTTGTTTTACCTTCTCAAATTTCTTCTTGTTTTAATATTTTAACAAGAGTGAAAATAAGAAAAATCAAACGAAGAAGAAGAAGAAACACATAATGTTGCAAAATTACTTGAAAGATGGTCAACTTACATTCATTCAACTAAAAGAAAGAAAGAAATATGAAAAAAAAAAAGAAAAAAAGTAACATTAAAAAAAATATTATTGTATATTTGCAGCAAATTTTGGTGTAAAAGAAAGATATTTAGGTGTATTATTTAAGAATTTTCGGTGCTTTTGTACTGATAAATTCTACATAATTCAAAATTCTTCCTCTTCCTTCTTCTCATTTTTTGCTGTTGCTCCTTCTTCATCTTCTTACTTCATTTCTCATAATTCTTTTTGAATTCAACTTCAAAATTTTCTTTACTTTTTGCGACGATTTTGTAGATTTTTAAAATATTTTTATCTTTATTTGAATTTTGAGTGAATCTCTTTTATTTCAACAGCTATCTCATATAATTTTGTTTACACTTGCTCTCACACGCCCTTAATCATTTCTCCGCGTTTTATATTCTTGTTTTCTGGTGAAACCTTTTTTTCTCTTAAACTTGAATTTCAACTGAATGTATCAACTATCACTATCAAATCATAACAACAAACAATCATTAAATGTACTGTGGGCAAAAGTAAAAGCATCCCCTAAAATTCCAAAACGCATAACAATCACTAAATTCAATTTCCCTCGTACATTCCATTACAAACCATTTTCTCTTTTCTTCCTTTTGCCCCC
>NC_029775.3:94202014-94207265 GCF_000817695.3 Arachis duranensis | reverse complement strand
GAGAAAAGGGGGGAAGGGGGAAGGAAAGAAGGGGGAAGGGAAGCAGCACCGCCACCCCGCCGCCTATGATCCGTTGCTGCTCCCTACACTAATGGCAAGACAGGAGAGAGCAAAGGGAGAGAGAAAGAGAAGAGAGGAACGAAGCCCTCCACAGCGCCGTCGACCACCAGAGCGCCCTCCTCGTGGCGATTTGTAGCCCGCTAACACCGCATCGTTGTTCACCGCCGCAGCCCCTCCTCCGCCACCACCGTTGCAACCCTTCTCTTCTGTTTCAATTTTTATTCCTTTTTTGTTTAATTTTTCAGATTTAAAGGATTCCATTGTTGTTGTTGTTGTTGTTGTTGTTGTTGTTGTTGATGCTTCTGGTTTCTTCTGTTTATTCCTTTTATTCCACTGTTGTTGTTGATGCTTTGGTTGTTTCTATTTTTGTTTCTGCTTCTGGTTTTGTTTTTATTGTCGCTCTAATTCTATTATCCATTGTTATTGTTGTTGTTCTACTTATTGTTATCCATTGTTGCCTGCTTTTGTTTCTGTGTTTGCGCTTCTGCTTCTGCTTCTGGTTAATGTTGAGGAAGAAGAGAGGTGTTGAGGAAGAAGAGGGGAGGGAGTGGTATTTTCGTCCGAAAGACAATTTTAAAACTAAGTTAAACCTTTGGAACCATTTTGTAGCGAAAAAAGGCTAGGGACAAAATAAATTTTCGACCTCTACATTAGGGACCAAAATCATACTTAACCCAAAAAAACAAAGAACTACCATAACCTCGGCCAAAGAGTTATAACCATAATTTTGAACATAAGAAAAAAATCTCTATTAGCAGCAGTAGCAACAAGAATATAGATTTGAGCAACATAATTTTTAAAAAAATATAAGATAAACATGAGAGAGAGTTAGAGAGAGAGTGTGGGTGGGAAACACTGAGATGGGTAGTTATAGGAATCAGGTAAAGGATCCTAGGGTTTGGAATAGAGAAAAATTTCGTCGATTGGAGAATGAGTCATTCTCGATTTTCTTGGATAATCTACCAAAAGACATCTTGAAGAGAGAATTATATCAGTTGTTCAGTTGGACTGGCCGCATAAATGATATATACCTTTCACGGAAACAAAAAAGGGGTATGATTTACATGTTTGCGTTCATACGTTACACTACAAAGGGAGGAGCTTTGAAAGCTATAACAGAAATGAATCGTCTGAAGCTGAGAGGAAAGGAGGTGTTTGTTGGGGAAGCAAAGTACAGGAGATTGTCGGATACGAAGGACATGAAGAAGATACAGTCAACAGGTGGCAACCAAAATGACATGATCTGCCAGCCGCCGCGAGAAAGTACGGCTGCTCAGATAACCCCATCTAGCTGCCCTGAAGATGTGACAAATGGGTGAAAATGGGTGGACAAAGAAATTGGAAGTTGCTGTGGTGAAAGAAAATTTAGACTGGCTACAAAAAAGTCTAATAGGTGGTACGACGAAGGCCATTGACTTTAGGTCACTAAAGGGCATGGTTGAGAAGATTTTCCCTCAAGTAGTTCAAGTTCGTGAAATGGGAGCGTATAAAGCAATGTTGACCTTCGACAGTCTGCTGAATGCTGAAGAGACGTACACGTTTAAAATGAATAGCCTACTGCAGCTTTTCCATAGCATGTGGAGGTGGGATGAATCGGAAAGAAGTGAATCTCGCAGGGCGTGGTTAGAGTGCTTTAGGGTTCTGCTACATGCTTGGACTGTGGATACCTTTAAGTCGATAGGAGGTCTATGGGAGGAGGTGGTTGGGTGTGATAAAGTAACGGAATCATGCTCCTCGTTCAGTGTAGGCCGTGTCCTAATTGATACATGTGCTTTGGATTGATTAATGAACGGGTTCATATCACAATAGGTACCAATAGGTTCGACGTATTAGTAAAAGAGGTGGGTCAGGAAGTTTATGGTTCGCACTGTAACCTGAATAATGTGGCCGATGATATTGAAAGACATGATTACTGGGATTATGTAACAACAAAGGTTGGTGTTGATATAGCTACAACGTTTGTAACGCCAACAAAGTTGATATGTTATGATGATCAGGCTGCGGAAGTTGCTATGAAGGTGCTAAGGGCTAAGGTTGAAGATGAGGGTAGATCCGTAATTTCAGAATCAATTTTGAACGAGTGGAGTTATGACAATTTAATACACAATAAAAAAAACGGTAACACACCAGCCATTTGATGATGAGAATAAAGGATTGGCAGATTCGGCGGGATTTGATAATTGTAACGAAGTGGATTCTGAGGCCACCTTACTGTGGAGCTATAGCGGAACTCATGATGGGCTAGGTAAGGGGTTAACATTGGATAAATTTAATAGTGGAGGCCTGGCCAGCTATGCTAACAATTATGCATTAGTAATGCGTGAGCATCTTTCCTACCTTTTCCTAATGAATTTTCATTTAATTTGTTGAGTTTAATCAAGAATTAATTATCTTTTAGCCACTATGGATGCTACTTTGAGTCATGTGCAATTCTGTTTATTTTAGGTAGCATTCGGATGGATTTGATGGAGTTTCCGCAGAAAAATAGAAGAAGGTGAATGATGCTGTCAACCATGGCCTCTCTGCACTCAAACCTAAATAACTCAAGCTAAATAGGTCCAATTGACGTGATTTTAGTGGCGTTGAAAAGCTAACTTTCAGAGTTTTCCAATGATATATAATAGTCCATACTTCTCCTCCATCAATTCGGCCAAGGCTACACCTAACTTGAGATGTTAGGCGTGGATTATTAAGGAAAGAAGTGGTCCCGCGTCCAAATTTATGATGGCAGCGAAGATATTATTTATTTATTTTATCAAATTTTTTATTTTAATTACAAATAGGAAAAGATATTATTTAATTTTAGAAAATATATTTTACATTAATTAGGATTAGATATAAAAGGAAACATCTCTTCTCCTCTCCTACCTAATTCGACCTCATTTCGTACTTTACAATTTACCTGAATCCTTATTTTCTCTCTGAACCATGAGCAACTAAATCTCCACTGTTAAGGTTAGGAGCTCTACCTATTGTATGGATTGATACTATTATTTTTCTATTTTAATTCATGTACTGATTTATAATTCAAGAATTGTTTTCGTTCTTTATCTTTTGAATTTGGGTGGAACGGAAGTATGACCCTCTTTCTAATTGAGTTCTTGTATAACTTAGAAAAGCTCTTTACTTGAACAACAGCTTGAAAACATATTCTTCTAAATTTTTAATTATCTGGACTTAACAGAAAACGTGACATATGATCCTCTTATATTTGGGTAATTAGGATTTTTGTGGCATAATAACTAGAATTAAACGTCACCCCTAATTGGAATTAATTGACCAAGGAATTGGCAGTTGATAAGAGTTAGAGGAGACTAGAAAGGTCTAAAAAATTAGGGTCTAGTCACATATAGTTTGCCATGAATTAAATCTTGCATGATTAAAATAAATTAATAAGAAAAATCAATCCGGAAAATAGATAACTCTGAAGCCTTAACTGCCTTCTTCATATTGTTTCTCCCAACTTATTTACTTGCCTGTCTTTCTAATATTTTGAATTTATTGTTTATGCTTTTGAATCTTCAAAAGGATTTTCCGTTTGTCTGACTAAGTTAATCACTCAATTATTATTGCTTGATCCATCAATTCTCGTGGGATCGACCCTCACTCACCTGAGGTATTACTTGGTACGACCCCGTGCACTTGTCGGTTAGTTTGTGGGTTATAAATTCCGCACCAAATTTTTGGCACCGTTCCTGGAGATTGATAATGATTAACAACTATTAGTTGTTTGATTGCTTAGATTAGATAATTTTTTCTTTAGTTAAATTATTATTATTATTATTATTCATTTTTAATTTTTATTTGTTTTTTTTGTTTATTTCTTTTATTTTTCTTTATTCTCGTTCAGCCCCCAACCCCGTTCCTTTTTATTTTATTTTACCTTCGTTTCTTTTTTTTATTTTTTTATTTCACGTTCGTATTATTTCTTTCATTATTTTTTATTTTATTTTATTAGTTTTATTTGATCCATTTTTTATTTCTTTTCAAACTTTCTTTCGTTTTTTTATTTACTTTATTTTAATTCATTTTCATTTTCTCTCTTTATATATTTATTTTTTATTTTTATTTTTCTATTTATTAGTCTTATTTAAATTTTAGCTTTAACCTTGAATTTTTGTTTAATTTTTTATTTTCTAAAATTAAGTTCGGTATCCCCTAGTTATTTTTATTTTAATTTTTTCTGTTTATTTTTCTTGTTAATTTCAATTTTTTTTCTGTCTTAATTCTACTTATATTTTCTGAAATTTATTTATTTATTCCATTTAGTATTTTTATTTTATTATTTTACATAGGTTACCTCATTGAGAATTTTCTGCACTCTGACGTAGAGAATCCCCTCTTTTCTTGTTTCTGTCTGTTTATGAGGAGGAATAGGGACAAAGAACTTCTTTTAGACTTTGATCCTGAGCCTGAAAGGACTTTCAGGCGGCGTTTGCAACAAGCGAGACTTTACAAGGCTGCAGAGTCCACTATGGATCATAATAATGTTGTTAATGCCAATATGGCAAATCTAAATGGAAATGAACAACCTAGATGAGTGCTTGTCTTCTACACTGCTCCAACTGTAGATCTTTATGGAAAGAGCTTTGTAGTGCCTCCTATAGATGCAAACAACTTTGAGTTGAAGCTACAACTGATCACTTTGGTGCAACAAACTGTCAGTATCATGGTCTTCCTCAAGAAGACCCAAATCAATTTATTTCTAATTTTCTGCAAATTTGTGATACTGTGATGACAAATGGAGTGAACCCCGAGGTGTACAAACTCATGCTCTTCCCGTTTGCTCTAAGGGATGGAGCAAAGCTATGGCTAGATTCCTAACCCAAGGAGAGTTTAGATACTTGGGATAAGGTTGTTACTGAGTTTCTTACTAAATTTTTCCCACCAAAGAAGCTGACTAAGTTTAGGGTGGAGGTTCAGACCTTCAGGCAGAAGGATGGTGAAACTCTTTATGAAGCTTGGAAGAGATACAAGCTACTGACTAGGCAATGCCCTCCGGGATCCAATTAGATATGTTTTATGAAGGCTTGGGTGAAATGTCCAAGATGTGCTTAGTGATGAGCGGATAATTTGTACACTTTTTGGCATTATTTTTAGTATGTTTTTAGTATGATCTAGTTAGTTTTTAGTATATTTTTTATTAGTTTTTAGTTAAAATTTACTTTTCTGGACTTTACTATGAGTTTGT
>NC_029775.3:94201616-94201915 GCF_000817695.3 Arachis duranensis | reverse complement strand
AGCAAAAATCTGATTCAGAGACTAAAAAGGACTGCAGATGCTGTTGGATTCTGACCTCCCTGCACTCGAAGCGAATTTTCTAGAGCTACAGAAGCCCAATTGGCGCGCTCTTGACGGCGTTGGAAAGTAGACATCCTGGGCTTTCCAGCAATATATGATAGTCTATACTTTGCCCAAGATTTGATGGCCCAAATCGGCGTTCAAAGTCACCCTCAGAATTCCCAGCGTTAAACGCCGGAACTGGCACCAAAATGGGAGTTAAACGCCCAAACTGGCACCAAAGCTGGCGTTTAACTCCA
>NC_029775.3:94198729-94199837 GCF_000817695.3 Arachis duranensis | reverse complement strand
GCAAATTGGCGTTTAAACGCCAGCCAGGGTGCCTGGCTGGGCGTTTAACGCCCAAAAGGGTAGTGGTTTGGGCGTTAAACGCCAGAATGTGCACCATTCTGGGCGTTTAACGCCAGGATGGCACAAGGGGGAAGATTTTGTTTTCAATGCAAATTTTTTTTCAAGTTTTCAAAGTTTTTCAAAATCAAATCTTTTTCAAATCAATCTTTTCAATCAAACCTTTTTCAAATTCAATTTCTTTCTATTTTCAAAAATACTTGCTATCAATTAATGATTTGATTCAACATTTCAAGTATGTTGCCTTTTCTGTTGAGAAAGGTTTAATGTTTGAATCATATCTTTTCTTGATAGCCAAGTCATTAATTTTTAAAATCAATTCTTTTTAAAATGTTTTTCAAATCATATCTTCTCAATCACATCTTTTTAAAAAAAAACCAATCATATCTTCTTAACCACATCTTTTTCAAAATAACTTTCAATCAAATCTTTTTGATTTCTAATTTCAAATTCTTTTTCAAAAACCACTTGATTTTTTTTCCACTGTTATTTTCGAAAATCAATTAGTGTTTTTCAAAATGTTTTCAAAATCTTCTACTCAATTTTCGAAAATTACTTCCTTTCTTCTCACATCCTTCTATTTATGGACTAACACTATTCCTTAATGCAAAATTTGAATTCCATCTTCTTTGATAAGTTCGAATTTTTTACTTCTGCCTTCTATTTTTCTTTTCCTCTGACACCTTAAGGAATCTCTATACTGTGACATAGAGGATTCCACATTTTCTTGTTCTCTTCTCTTTCTTATGAGCAGGAGCAAGGACAAAAGCATTCTTGTTGAGGCTGATCCTGAACCTGAAAGGACCTTGAAGCGAAAGCTAAGAGAAGCTAAGGCACAATTCTCTGTAGAGGACCTAACAGAAATCTTCAAAGAAAAAGAAAGCATGGCAGCCGAAAACAACAACAATGCCAACAATGCAAGGAAGGTGCTGGGTGACTTTACTGCACCTACTCCCGACTTCTATGGGAGAAGCATCTCTATCCCTGCCATTGGAGCAAACAACTTTGAGCTTAAGCCTCAATTAGTTTCTCTAATGCAACAGAATTGCAA
>NC_029775.3:94196377-94197917 GCF_000817695.3 Arachis duranensis | reverse complement strand
GCAAGCCTTTTCCATCATCTTCTCAGCAACAGACAGAGAATTCTAAGCAGAACCACTCTGACTTAGCAACAATGGTCTCTGATCTAATCAAAACCACTCAAAGTTTCATGACAAAAACAAGGTCCTCCATTAGAAATTTAGAGGGACAAGTGGGTCAGCTGAGCAAGAAAATTACTGAACTCCCTCCTAGTACTCTTCCAAGCAATACAAAAGAAAATCCAAAAGGAGAGTGCAAGGGCATCAACATGGCCGAATTTGGAGAGGAGGAAGAGGTAGTGAACGCCACTGAGGAAGACCTCAATGGACGTCCACTGGCCTCCAATGAGTTCTCCAATGAGGAACCATGGGAATCTGAGGCTCAAAATGAGACCATAGAGATTCCATTGAACCTACTTCTGCCATTCATGAGCTCTGATGAGTATTCTTCCTCTGAAGAGGATGAGTATGTCACTGAAGAGCAAGTTGCTACATACCTTGGAGCAATCATGAAGCTAAATGACAAGTTATTTGGGAATGAGACTTGGGAAGATGAACCCCCTTTGCTCACCAAAGAACTGAATGACTTGTCTAGGCAGAAACTGCCTCAAAAGAGACAGGATCCTGGGAAGTTTTCAATACCTTGTACCATAGGCACCATGACCTTCAAGAAGGCCTTGTGTGACTTAGGGTCAAGTGTAAACCTCATGCCTCTCTCTATAATGGAGAAGCTAGGGATCTTTGAGGTGCAAGCTACAAAAATCTCACTAGAGATGGCAGACAATTCAAGAAAACAAGCCTATGGACTTGTAGAGGATGTTCTGGTAAAAGTTGAAGACCATTACATCCCTGCTGATTTCATAGTCCTAGAGACTGGGAAGTGCATGGATGAATCCATCATCCTTGGCAGACCCTTCCTAGCCACAGCAAGGGCTGTGATTGATGTTGATAGAGGAGAATTGATCATTCAAGTGAATGAAAAATCCTTTGTGTTTAAGGCTCAAGGATATCCCTCTGTCATCATGGAGAGGAAGCATGAAGAGCTTCTCTCAAAACAGAGCCACACAGAGCTCCCACAGTCAAACTCTAAGTTTGGTGTTGGGAGGCCACAACCAACTTCTAAGTTTGGTGTTGAACCCCCACATTTAAACTCTAAGTTTGGTGTTGGGAGGTTCCAACATTGCTCTGAGCATCTCTGAGGCTCCATGAGAGTCCTCTGTCAAGCTACTAACATTAAAGAAGTCCTTGTTGGGAGGCAACCAAATGTTATATTTTATCTATTCTCTTTTGTTATTTTATGTTTTCTGTAGGTTGATGATCATGAGAAGTCACAAAATCAATGAAAAAAGCAAAAACAGAATGAAAAACAGAAAGAAAAATAGCACACTCTGGAGGAAGAACCTGCTGGCGTTTAAACGCCAGTGAGGCTAGCAGTTGGGCGTTTAACGCCCAGTCTGGCACCATTCTGGGCGTTTAACGCCAGAAAGGGGCACCAGATTGGCGTTAAACACCAGTAAAGGGCAAGAACTTGGCGTTAAACGCCAGAAATGGGCACCAGCCTGGC
>NC_029775.3:94195660-94196198 GCF_000817695.3 Arachis duranensis | reverse complement strand
CCCATTCACCAATCACCTCAACACCTCTTCCCCAAAAATCCCTCACCTATCAAATCCCACTATTCTCCTCACCACTCACATCCATCCTTCATAAAACCTCACCTACCTCACCATTCAAATTCAAACCACTTTCCCTCCCAAACCCACCCATACATGACTGAACCATGAGCCCCCCACTCCTATATAAACCCTTCTTCACTCCTTCATTTTCACACAACCTAAACACTACTTCTCCCCCTTTTTGGCCGAACACAAAGCCATTCCCTTCTTCCTCATTTCTTCTTCTTTTACTCTCTTCTTTCTTCTTTTGCTCGAGGACGAGCAAAGCTTTTAAGTTTGGTGTGGTAAAAGCATTGCTTTTTGTTTTTCCATAACCATTTATGGCATCCAAAGCCGGAGAAACCTCTAGAAAGAGGAAAGGGAAGGCAAAAGCTTCCACCTCCGAGTCATGGGAGATGGAAAGATTCATCTCAAGGGTGCATCAAGACTACTTCTATGAAGTTGTGGCCATGAAGAAGGTGATCCCCGAGGTCCCTTT
>NC_029775.3:94194180-94195083 GCF_000817695.3 Arachis duranensis | reverse complement strand
TCATCCTCCATGAAATTAGAGAAGATCAAAGAATCATGAGAGAGGAGCAACAAAGACAAGGAAGAGACATTGAGGAGCTCACGCACTCCATAGGATCTTCAAGAGGAAGAAAGAGCCACCATCACTAAGGTGGACCCGTTCTTTAATTTCCTTGTTCTTTATTTTCCTGTTTTTCGAATTTTAGTGCTTATGTTTGTCTATGTTTGTGTCTTGTGATCATTAGTGTCTTAGTGTCTATGCCTTGAAGTTATGAATGTCCTATGAATCCATCACCTTTCTTAAATGAAAAATGTTCTTAATTGAAAAAAGAGAAGAATTACATGAATTTTGAATTTTATAACAGTTTAATTATTTTGATGTGGTGGCAATACTTTTGTTCTCTGAATGTATGCTTAAACAGTGCATATGTCTTTTGAATTTGTGGTTCATGAATATTGGCTCTTGAAAGAATGATGAAAAAGGAGACATGTTACTAAGGATCTGAAAAATCATAAAAATGATTCTTGAAGCAAGAAAAAGCAGTGAATACAAAAAAAAAATTCGAAAAAAAAGGAGAAAAAGAAAAAGAAAAGAAAAAAGAAAAAAAGAAAGAAATAAAGTTGTGATCCAAGGCAAAAAGAGTGTGCTTAAGAACCCTGGACACCTCTAATTGGGGACTCTAGCAAAGCTGAGTCACAATCCGAAAAGGTTCACCCAATTATGTGTCTGTGGCAAGTATGTATCCGGTGGTAATACTGGAAGACAGAGTGCTTTGGGCCACGGCCAAGACTCAATAAGTAGCTATGTTCAAGAATCATCATACTTAACTAGGAGAATCAATGACACTATCTGGATTTTGAGTTCCTAAAGAAGCCAACCATTCTGAATTTCAAAGGATAGAGTGAGATGCCAAAACTGTTCAGA
>NC_029775.3:94152966-94192992 GCF_000817695.3 Arachis duranensis | reverse complement strand
GACAGATGGATAGCCGTGCCGTGACAGGGTGCGTTGAACATTTCCACTAAGAGGATGGGAGGTAGCCACTGACAACGGTGAAACCCTTGCTTAAGCTTGCCATGGAAAGGAGTAGGAAGGATTGGATGAAGACAGTAGGAAAGCAGAGAGACGGAAGGGACAAGCATCTTCATATGCTTATCTGAAATTCCTACCAATGAATTACATAAGTATCTCTATCTTTAACTTTATGTTTTATTCGTTTATCACCATACCCATTTGAGTTTGCCTGACTAAGATTTACAAGGTGACCATAGCTTGCTTCATACCAACAATCTCTGTGGGATCGACCCTTACTCGCGTAAGGTTTATTACTTGGATGACCCAGTACACTTGCTGGTTAGTTGTGCGAAGTTGTGTTTATGCCATGGTATTGAACACCAAGTTTTTGGATTCATCACCGGGGATTATTTGTGTTATGAAAAGTATTGATCACAATTTCGCGCTACCACTTAGATAATTTTGCAGGTGGTTCACTGCACAAGAAGAAGACATCGGAGGAGACTATTGAGCTTATTGAGTTGGTTGCTAGCAACCAATATTTATACTCATCTAACAGGAATCATGTGAACTCTGAGACTTCTCAGAAGAGAGGTGTGTTAGAAATGGAAGCTGTTAATGCTATTCATGCTCAAAACAAGCTTATGTCTCAGCAAATAAATTTACTTACTCAGTAGATGGGTGGCATGCAAGTCTCAACTATCGACACCCAAAATCCACCTCAAGAGGTCCCTTATGACATGACAGGTAATTTTATACAAAATGAGAATTATGATTATGCTCAAACTTTTTCTGAACAGGTAAATTACATGAGGAATGGTCCTAGAAACCCGAATAATGATCCATACTATAAGACATACAATCTTGGGTGGATGGACTAACCTCAGAGATCTCAGAATTTCAACAATAATTCTCAGAGCGGTTTCTAACAGAACAATCATAATAACCGTCAATTTCAGTCTCATCAACAACAACCACCTCAGCAGGGAAATTTTCAATCCCAACAAGATTCTAATTGGGAGATGATGAGGAGTTTTATGCAGTATACCAGAGCCTTCATTAGAAACTTGGAGGTGCAAATGGGCCAATTGAGCAAGCAAATACCTGAGAGGTCTACAAATACAATTCAAAACTTGGAGATTCAGATGGGTCAATTAGTCACAAAAGTTAATGAAATTGATAAGAGGACCATTAATAGCCTTCCTGGTAACACAATTCCAAATCCAAGAGAGGAATGCAAGGCTATCACCTTGATAGGTGGACAAATGGCAAGTATGGAAGCACAAGTCAATGAAGAGCCAGTTAAAAAAGAAGCTCCAGAGGAGAAGAAGGAAGAAGCAAAGCACGTCCCTCTAAAGCGTGCGGATAACCCATTCCCAGACTCTCTCGACACTTATCCTACATTGCCAAAAGCTCCTGAGTACAAGCCTAAAATGCCATATCCTCAGAGACTTCAAAAGGAGACCAAGAACAAGCAGTTTTCAAAGTTCTTGAAAGTCTTTAGAAAGTTGCAAATCAATATTCCTTTTGCTGAGGTTTTGGAGCAAATTCCTCTCTATGTCAAATTCACGAAGGAGTTGTTGTCAAATAAGAAGCCTTTAAAGGGAGATGAGACAGTGGCCCTGACTAAAGAATGTAGTGCCATAATTCAGAATAACTTGCCAAGGAAGATGCCAGATCTAGGGAGCTTTCAAATTCCATACACCACTGGGAGCACAACTTTTGAGAAAGCGTTATGTGATCTGGGAGCAAGCATCAATTTAATGCCCTTGTCTGTGATGAAGAAGTTGCAAATCCAAGAGGCACAACCCACAAGGATAGCATTACAGATGGCAGACAAATCTATGAAGCCTGTATATGAATTAGTGGAGAATATCTTGGTCAAAGTGGACAAGTTCTTCCTCCCAGCAGATTTTGTGATTCTTGACACAGGGGATGATGAGAATGCCTCTATAATTCTAGAAAGACCATTCCTAGCCACGAGAAGAGCTCTGATTGATGTGGAAGAAGGTGAATTAGTGCTTAGAGTGCATAATGAGCAACTGATCTTTCATGTTTTCAAAGATATATATTCAACAGGTGAAGAAGAGAGATGCATGCAGACTGAGCTTATTGATCCAAACCTTCAAGAACCCCCTGATGACGGACAGCAGAATCTGCAGCTCAAACCTCCTTTGGTGACAATCAATAAAATCCCCCCTGATATCAAACCTAAGTTTGGTGTCGGGAATGCATCATCCACCAAGGAGGAGATTCCCAAAAAGAAGAAAATACCCAGGGGATGGAGAAACAAGAAGATCCCCACTGAAGGTTTCTCCCCAAGAATGAAGGTGGTGTTGACTAGCAATCCAGTATGGACTTATACAGTAAACATAATCCTCTCTCTGGAGCATATTAAACTACTCTATGGAGACACAGGAAAGAAGTTCAAAGTAAGGGGTGAAGAGCTGAGCCCCTATAATCCTCATCCTTAGAGGAGCTGACCGTTAAGTTAGTGACGGTAAAGAAGCGCTTGTCGGGAGGCAACCCGATAATTTCGTATCCTTAGTTATTTTTCGTAGTAGTGATTTTCTTATTTATTTGATTTTTATTGAGTTTTTACTCTTTTTCTTTTGTTTTACGTGTGTTTTGATCATGCAGCTATTTTAGAACAGGAGCCGAACACTTCGAAAAATTTTTGCCTATCTCCAAGTTCAGCGTGGGAGAGTTGAAAAAAAAATAAAAAATTATATGTATATATATATCTTTAAAAAAAAGGTGAGTATATATAACATAATAAAAAAATAAATAAATAATAATAAACAAAAAAAGAATATATATTTTAATTATTTTAACTTCTCTTGTCCTTTTATCATTTTATTTTTTTATCATACTATTTGTTTTTCCTACTCAGTATGTCTTTTTTGTCCCTCTCTGTTTTCAGTTCTTCTTTGCTTGAGGACAAGCAAATTTTTAAGTTTGGTGTTATCGCTTCGCTTTTTGACTTTTCTGTTTATTTTAAATAGCACCAAAGGGAGGCAAATCATATTCACAGAGGAGCACAACCAGAAGAATGAGATGGCCACTAGGATAACTGTGGTGGTTGAGTTCTTTTCATTCTATTTCTCTTCCATTCTCATTTTGTTGTCTTCTATTTTCTGTTGCTTTGATTGCCTGCATGATCTTTAGTACTTTCAGTTCTTAGATTTAATTTCATTCTGTCATTTGCTTTTAGTAAAAAAAATGTTTCATGTACCACTCACTGAACTTGAATCTAAAAAAAAGAAAAGAAGTGATGTATTGCATGAGAAATTGAGTTTATATTTAAGATTAGTCTTGTTTACTTAAATGTGGTGGTATTATTTGTGATTCTAAATGAATGACATGAACAGTGCATATTTGAATTTGAATCAAAGGATGTTGATGTATAAGGAACAAGACTTTAGAGAACTATTATGACTTCTCTGAAATTAGTGAAAGCTTAATCCTTGAAGCAAAAAAAAAATAGGAAAAGAAAAATAAAAGCAAGGTCCAAGACTCTGAGCATCAATGACTAAGGAGGTCAGACATGATTAAAAGCTCAAAGAGTTATTTTCTTAGTCATGTGCTTTTGGTGTTCTTGTGTCAAGTAATCCTTGAGACAGAATATCTAGAGTCAAGGCCAAATACATTTAGCAGAGTATGCCAAAGGCTTTGAGCACCACTGTCTGGGAGTAACTGAAAGAAAAATTAGAACTTAAAGAGAGTTCCACAGTCAAGTGTTTGTGGTATTTTTGTGTCAAGTGAAGCTTGAGACAAAATATTTAAAGTCACGGCTAGACTCAAGGTGCAAAGCACCAATTCATTGAGAAGTAAAGGATGTATGATGTGTTCAAGGATTAAACTAGAGTACAAAGAGCAGAGAATTCATAATATGATCCGGATTCTAATTTCAAATGACAATGACATTCCTCTTATTCAAAGGAGAGTGAGATGCCAAAACTGTTTAGAATTACAATAGATAAACCCCACTTTAAGAAGAGACATGAGCATAACTGAACTCCCATCTCTCATGCAAATTCACATCTTAATCATGTACTAATTTTGGTTGCTTGAGGACAAGCAACAATTCAAGTTCGGTGTTATGATGCGTGAGCATCTTTCCTACCTTCTCCTAGTGAATTTGCATTTAATTTGTTGAGTTTAATCAAGAATTAATTATCTTTTAGCCACTATGGATGCAACTTTGAGTCATGTGTAATTCTGTTAATTTTAGGTAGCATTCGGATGGATTTGATGGAGTTTTCGCAGAAAAAGAGAAGAAGACGAATGATGCTGTCAACCATGACCTCTCTGCACTCAAACCTGAATAAATCAAGCTACTAAGGTCCAATTGACGTGATTTTAGTGGCGTTGGAAAGCTAACTTCAAGAGCTTTCCAACGATAAGTAATAGTCTATACTTCTTCTCCATCAATTCGGCCAAGGCTGTGCCTAACTTGAGATTTCTCAAGTTAGGTGTGGATTATTAAGGAAAGAAGTGGTCCCGCGTCCAAATTTATGATGGCAGCGAAGATATTATTTATTTTTTTTATCAAATCTTTTATTTTAATTACAAATAGGAAAATTTATTATTTAGTTTTAAAAAATATATTTTACATTAATTTGGATTAGATATAAAAGGAAACATCTCTTCTCCTCTCCTACCTAATTCGACCTCATTCCGCACTTTATAGTTTACCTGAATTCTTATTTTCTCTCTGAACCATGAGCAACTAAATCTCCACTGTTAAGGTTAGGAGCTCTATCTATTGTATGGATTGATACTATTATTTTTCTATTTTAATTCATGTACTGATTTATAATTCAAGAATTATTTTCGTTCTTTATCTTATGAATTTGGGTGGAACGGAAGTATGACCCTTTTTCTAATTGAGTTCTTGTATAACTAGAAAAGCTCTTTACTTGAACAACAGCTTGAAAATATATTCTCCTAAATTTCTAATTATCTGGACTTAACGGGATACATGACATATAATTCTCTTATATTTGGGTAATTAGGATTTTTGTGGCATAATAACTAGAATTAAACTTCACCCCCTAATTGGAATTAATTGACCAAGGAATTGGCAGTTGATGAGAGTTAGAGGAGACTAGAAAGGTCTAAAGAATTAGGGTCTAGTCACATATAGTTTGCCATGAATTAAATCTTGCATGATTAAAATAAATTAATAAGAAAAATCAATCCAAAAAATAGATAACTCTGAAGCCTTAACTGCCTCTTCATATTTTTTCTCCCAACTTATTTACTTGCCTGTCTTTCTAATATTTTGAATTTATTGTTTATGCTTTTGAATCTTCAAAAGGATTTTCTGTTTGTCTGACTAAGCTAATCACTCAATTATTGTTGCTTGATCCATCAATCCTCGTGGGATCGACCCTCACTCACCTAAGGTATTACTTGGTACGACTCGGTGCACTTGCAGGTTAGTTTGTGGGTTATAAACTCCGCACCAATTGGGCCAAGAGGGCCCAAGATCACCACCAGCTATGCTAACAATTATGGATAGGAAAAAGTGCGCTGCTGATGGTTCTATTGGGCTGGATCCACGCACGCTTAGTCGGGTTGGTGGGCTCCAAGGTGAAAGAGCCGGGTCTCGCCATGCTTCACTAATGCCAGGGTGTTCTCGTGTGTGGAGGGGCGAGGGCGGTACATCACACCAGGAAATCGTCGACGCTGAAGGCCGTCGAGGGGATCTCGCGGTTGCTAGGGCCTCGCCTCAGGTGCGCCATTGGGTGGATGTTGAACCCACACTGGGAGTTTGTACCACCTGTGGAGAAGTGCGAAGGCCTTTGAATAAGGAATAAGCCATCAATCGGTCTGCTGGAGGGGACCCAAGGATGTCTGGGTCTGTCGGTGGTAGGGATGACGTAAGAGGGTGCCAAGCAGTGATGGTGGGGGCCCGAGAAAGAGAAGGGATACAAGGGGTTGATAGTGTGAACGACAAGACTAACAATGAACCCGATGAGGATATTAATTTTGGGATTCACGGGGAAAATAATACAGATTTTGGTAATGAAAATCTTGGTATTGACTCTCTAGAAGACATATATCTCTCTGATCAGAATGACAGCAAGGGTGTTGGTGACAGACAGAACCACCTGGGGGAAGAAGGCCACGCAAATTATGATGAGGGCAGTGGCACTGAGGTTCCAAGCCTGGATGAGCAGGAGATGCAAAATAAGAAGACTTGGGATCTAGCCAAGGAATCAGGAGCAATGTTGTATAACGAAGAAGATTATATTATGGCTATTCTCCAAGAACAGAATGAAGATATCGCTCAGAAAAAAGGTTGGCAAAATAGAAAGCTAAATCCAGGAGGAGTAGGCCGAAATCTCACAAAAAGGTGTGTAATTATATTTTAAAATGACTCTAAGCTCCTAGAATGTGAGGGAGTTAAGGAGTGCTGGGAAGATGAGGATGGTAAAAGACCTAAATAGAAAATATAGGTTGAATATGTTAGGTCTGGTAGAGACTAAAAGGAAGATTATGACAAGATTTGATGTTTTGAAAATTTGGAGGAATGGATGTGTAGGGTGGGAGTATGTGGGGTCTGATGGTGCGTCTGGTGGGCTTCTGTTAGTCTGGGATGATGCTTTTTTCAAAATGTGTAATTGCTATAAAGGGGAGAAGCAGTGGTTGTGTGTTGAAGGGGTTTTGTTGAATAATAATGTTAATTGTGCTTTTTTCTTGGTTTATGGTGCGCATTCTAGGAATGAAAAACTTATTGTGTGGGAGGAATTGAGTTACATCGCTGGTTTGTGTCAGGGTCCCTGTTGCTTTTTAGGGGACTTTAATGAGATTGTACAGGTGGAGGAAAGACAAGGCACTGATACGTTACCTTCATCGGCGGAAGACTTCAAGAATTGGATATTTGACATGGGTTTGGAGGACTTGCCAATCACTGACCGTAAGTTTACATGGTTCAGAAGACGATCTTATAGCCGTATTGATAGAGCTCTAGTAAGCTTGGAATGGCTTGAGGTGTTCCCTGAGACTCGCTTAAGAGAGGGGCCACGGGGCTTGTTAGATCACTGCCCTATTATAGTGGAGGTTAAAAGGCAAAGGGATGGCCCAAGACCGTTCAGAAGTTTAGATTCGTGATTCACACATGAAGGCTTTATGAGATTGGTTAAAAAAGAATGGAGAGAGTTAGGTGGTGCGAAATTTATAACCCACAAACTAACCGGCAAGTGCACCGGGTCGTACCAAGTAGTACCTCAAGTGAATGAGGGTCTATCCCACGAGGATTCATGGATCAAGCAACAATGGTTGATTAATTTATTTAGTTAGACAAACAGAAAATGGTATTTGAGAGTTCAAAAAGCATTAAACAGGAAACTCAGAATATCAAAAGACAGGCAATAAATAAGTTAGGAATAAAATATGGAGAAGGCAGTTAAGGCTTCAGAGTTATCTATTTTCCGGATTGACTTTTCTTATTAATTTATTTTAATCATGAAAGATTTAATTCCTAGCAAACTATATATGACTAAACCCTAATTCCTTAGACCTTTTTAGTCCCCTCTAAAATTCCTCAACCGCCAATTCCTTGGTCAATTAATTCCAATTAGAGGGTGAAGTTCAATTCTAGTTATATGCCACAGAAATCCTAATTACCAAAATATAAGGGGATTATATGTCACGTATCCTGTTAAATCCAGATAAATTAGAAATTTAGGAGAATATATTTTCAAGCTGTTGTTCAAGTAAAAAGCTTTTCCAAGTTATACAAGAACTCAATTAGAAAGAGGGTCATACTTCCGTTCCACCCAATTTCATAAACTAAAGAACGAAAACAATTCTTGAAATATAAATCAGTACATGAATTAAAATTAAAAAAAAAACAAGAAACAGGATCAATCCATACAATAGACAGAGCTCCTAACCTTAACAGTGGAGGTTTAGTGCTCATGAAAAAGAGTGAAAACTAGGATTCTAGTAAATTGTGGATTTTTGGAATGAGATGGAATTATCTTGAAGAGAAGTTTGTTTTCTCTTTTATATCTAATCTTAATTAATTTAAAATCTATTATCTAAAACTAAAATAATATTTTTCCTATTTTAAAATAAAAATAAATTTTAAATCAAAATTAATTAAATAATTCACGCTTTGTAACGTGGGGACCACTTGACTTCACTAGGATCCACGCCTAACTTCATGCTGTTCACCACACATGGTGCCTAACTTGAACTGAAGAGCACGCCTTACTTGCTTGATTCATGGGTGGACCACGCCTTACTTGAATGGTTCATGAGGGGCCACGCCTAACGTGATCTCGCCCTTCACTGCTGCACCTGACTTGGATTAAGTAACAAGGCCTTGCGCCTTACTTGGCTGAGAGGATGGCATTGGTGCCTTACTTGAAGTGAGGGGTGGAGGCTGCGCCTTACTTGGTACAAGGGGCCTTCTTTGCTGCGCCTTACTTGTACCCTCCCGAGAGTACAAGCTTCCATGGCGCCTAACTTGGTTTCCTTTGCGCCTAACTCGCCATGAGTCGCCATAACTTGCATGTTGTTGTTGTGTCTTGCGCCTAACTTGAATTTTCTCAAGTTAGGCGCAGCCCTTGCAGATTTTATGGACTATTATATATCTTTGGAAAGCTCTGAAAGTTAGCTTTCCAACCCCACTAGAATAACGTCCATTAGACCTCTGAAGCTCGAGTTATTCAGGTTTGAACGCAGAGAGGTCAGGGTTGACAGCATCATTCGCCTTCCTCTCTTTTTCTGCGGAAACTCCATCAAATCCAGCCAAATGCTACCTGAAATAAACATAATTCCCCAAGACTCAAAATAGCATCCGTAGTGGCTAAAAGATAATTAATTCTTGATTAAACTCAACAAATTAAATGCAAATTTACTAGGAAAAGATAGGAAAGATGCTCACGCATCATTAGGCGACTTACAATTCACTGATAAATTAAAGGCTTTGACAGGTCCTCTGGGAAGGTGGCATAGGGCCAATTTTAGTAACATGGATAAGAAAATTATGAAGTTTGAGGACAAGATCAAGAAGATAGATGACATGGTAGATGACGGGGTTTACGATGGAACGGTGGAGGCCAAAAGGAGAGCGTTAGTTGTGTGCTGTGAGAATAGTATGTGAGGAAAGAACTACATTGGAAGCAACTATCAAGGTCGAAGCATGTGAAAGGACATGGATAAAAATACCAGATATTTCCACAACTTAGTAACGAGAGAACTTTTGCCGGTAAAGAATTTCACAAAAATAATCACGTTGTAAGTATAGCTTCTAATCCAAAAAAAATCCTTTCGTACAAAAATTTGGTTGTCACGAGTAACAAACCCCTATTGAAATTGATAACCGAAGTATTTAAACCTCGGGTTGTCTCTCAAGGAATTGCAGGGAAGTGTGTTTATTATTGGTTATGAGATTTTCTAAGAAATTTTGGAGTTGGAGAGTGGAAAAATAATTGATTATAAATTGAAGCAATGAAAATTAACAAGTATGTAATTAAAATAAAAAGTCTTGGCTAGGAGAAGATTAATCGGAAGTTCTATCCTTGTTGGGTTTCCCAAGAGTAATAGTAATAAGTTGTTGTTTCCACTTAGTTAACCTTCAACAAATAAAGGAAAGTCAAGTTGTTAAGCCAACTTCTATTCACAAGTCCTAGTCCTCTCCCTTGGGAAGGATTAGCGTTAGTAACCAGAGAGCCACCCAACAACTTCCAATTACCAATTAACTCTTGAGTCTTCCAACTCAAGGGTCTCCTAATATTAATCAACTCCAAAGCCAAGATAAAAGTCTACTCCATTGACATAGATGCCAATTCCGCATTCATGAAAAGGGAGTAAAAAGGGAACATGGTAATAAAAATTCAATTGGAAACAATTAAACAAATAATAGATTTAAATGGAAAAGTACTCTTTGCATTAACAATCCATGAAAATAATTCAATTGTAACTCTGAACAAAGTAAATAGGGATTAAAAGAGTAATGAAACAGAAAATAAAATAGAATGATAAAGTCTTCAATGGAGGTAGTAACTCTATAATATCCAATTCAACAGCATAAAACTAGGAATCCTAAAATCGTAGAGAGAGGAAAGAGCCTCTCTCTCTCTAAAAACTACATATAAATTATGAAAAATGAATAATGAGAAGTCCTCCCATGATTTCTCCACTCTGTAGCCTCTAATATGTGTTTTTTGGGCTGAAAGCTAGGTCAAAATAGCCCAGAAATCGCTGGTTATGATTTCTGCCACACTGATTTTTTGCAGAACGATGCGTGCGCATAAAATGATGCGTGTGCGTCACCTATCTGTATGGCCACGATTTTATATTATATACCATTTCGAAGTCCCAGACGTTAGCTTTCCAACGCAACTGAAACCGTCTCATTTGGATCTCTGTAGCTCAAGTTATGACCATTTGTGTGCGTAGAGGTCAAGGCTGACAGCTTTGCAGTTCCTTCAATTTCTTGTATTCCTTCCAGTTTTGCATGCTTCCTTTCCATCCTCCAAGTCATTCCTGCCCTGTAATCCCTGAAATCACTTAACTCACAGATCACGGCATCGAATGGTACAAAGGAGAATTGAAATACACAAATTAAAGATCTCTAGGAAGTAAGTTTTCAACCATAGAACAAACTTAGGAAGGGGTTGTAATATCATGTAGTTCATATGAATAAGTGGGTAAAGACTTGATGAAACCACCCAATTAAACACAAGATAACCCATAAAATAGTGGTTTATCAACCTCTCCACACTTAAACATTAGCATGTCCTCATGCTTAGCTCAAGGAGATAAAATAAACAAGTAGGGAAAAGTAAGACTCATGCAATGCAATGCAACCTATGTATATGAATGCAACTATATGCTAAGATGATTTTGTCTACTTGGTTAAAAGTAAATAAGTTCTTCAAGACAAACATAAATCAAATTCCACTAATTAAAATCATACAGTAAAAACAAGTAAACTTGTAAGAAGACAGTTCATGAAAGCAGGGAACATAGAACTAAGCATTGAACCCTTATTGATGGTGTATGTGCACTCTAATCACTCAAGTGTATAGCGTAATCACTCTACTCTTCTCTAGTCATGCTTTCTAAATTTTGTTTTTTATCTAACCAATCAACAAATAATTAATGTACCAATGCAAACATCATGAGGTCTTTTTAAGGTTGTAATGGAGCTAAGGTAAAGGTGAGGATATATATATAGTTAAGTGAGCTATAAATTGAATCCTTTGATTAACCTAAGCTCTTACCTATACATACTTTATAAACCTTTAAATTCATGCCTAGCTACCCAAAATTCTTACTTTTATATTACATACTCATGCATCACCCTTTCTTTTAATTTTTATCACATATGCATTGATCTTTTTATTAACTTAACTTAGCATTGGGGTAATTTTGTCCCCTTATTTAATTACTTTATTACTTTGAATGTTTTTTTTAATATAAAAATAAACATAACATTATCAAAGCACATGGATTTTTTAATTTTTCTAGTCTTACATGAGTAGGTACCCAAATTTCCTTTATTTTATCATGACATGTTCCTTTATTAACCCATGTTCCCACGATCTTCCCATACTCAATTGATACACAATCTCTAACTTAAGCTAACCAATGATTCAATTGGGGTATTTAATTGTTTTTCTACTTAAGGCTAGTGATGTGGTAAAATATAGAACAAATAGAATTTAAAAGGTTCAAAGTGGCTAACAAGGGTAATTGAAAGGGTAGGCTATTTTGGGATAAGTGAGCTAAAACAATTAATGGTCTCAATCATATGCATGCATTTAAATACACTAACTATTGGACATATAGGATGGAACAAAATAGAGATTACAATCATAGAGAAGTAAACACACAAGAATAAATTTTCATGGTTAAATAATGTAACCATGTCTTCTAAGCTCAAATCTCACGGGTTGTGTGTTCTTTAGCTATCATTTTATGTTTCAAATACAACTTCAAATAAGTTTTAGCAAAAAAGGATTTTCTTTTAAATTAATAAAATTTTTCAAAAATAGGGTCTTAAAAAGAAACATATTATATTTCAACCAAATAGATTATGCATGCAAATAACCTATTACTATGCAATCTATCCTATCCTAATTAAAAATAAATAAATAACTATCCTATTTTTATTGGTTTTAAGGAAGAGAAATTACCTCTGGAAGTCAGGTACTGACCGACTTCCCCACACTTAAAGCTTAGCACCGTCCTCGGTGCCATCTGTCAGGAACAAAGGGGGGCTGGTAGCAGTGTCTCCACAAGCGGGACCGTCATGGCTCCCTGTGCTGGTAAATGAAGTGGAGTCCGGATCTTCCTCGGGTGGGTTCTTTTCAACAAGCAGCTCCTTGAGGTATGTAAATCGGCTCTTGTTACGGCACTCTCTTCGCTTTACTTGCCGATCTAGCTGGTCCAATCTCTCAAGTATCTGATGGAGCAGTTGGTTTGTTGGAGGTGCTTGTGATGTGGAAGGAGAAGGAATATCTCCAGCAGGTTCTATAGGCCAGTTATTCGTGGCTGCTGGAGGTCTGATGTACTTCCCATTAGGGACGTACTGATCATTCCGTGGAAGTATGGTCTTGGTATCCCAACTCTGTAGGAGACTCCGGCTGCTGAAACTAGATCTGAAACCAAGGCGGGAAAAGGTAAGTTGCCCGTAATTTGTACGTGTCACATAGCATTCCGGATGCGTCTTGGTAAATTGAGGTGCATACTGTAAGGATACACCATAGTAAAACAGCCATGTCTGCGGTGAAAGAGGATTGTGAGTGCTCGAAAAGACGTAGTGGGACATAATCTGTGCCCATACTCGAGCCTCCAAGGTCAGTGCTGAAGCCAATATTCCCTTAGGTCTGGATCGATGGTATCCATAGATCCATCTGCTGCCAGGTTGTGCTATAACTCTGAGAACCGCGTCCCAGTCAAATTTGTATGTCTGGCGTTGGACAGAGGCTTCTTGAAATACGTCAAATTCTTCAGGGGCAGGGGGAAGATTTAGAGCTTGCTGAATGGCCTCTTCAGTTATGGGGACTTGCTTCTGACGGATATAGACAGACTGCAGTGTTGGTATGTGAAAATTGGAGTAGAATTTAACTACCCATGATAGATTAACCTACCGTGGCTGTCTTCATAAGAATCCCCATTGTCTTCGCTCAATGTGGGGTTCAACAAATTCAACGATGTGGTTCGGGAGGATGAGTAGGTATTCATTGTTATAGTTCCACCCAGCCAGTATGGGGAACATCTGCTCACAATAGCGGTTAGTGAACCGCGCAGCGTCCTTTGCTGGAAAGGATTTCTCTTTTTCATCGACCTTGATGATCCTCTTGATTTACTTTGTTGAGGGCTTTACAGCTGTTGAATATGGCTCTGCCATTAGTGCTCTTTTTGTTCCTTTCCTTGCTGGTGGTTTGGGAGTAGCTTTCTCTTTACCCTTTTTGGTGGCCATCCTGAAAGGGAGAAGGTAAGTACTTTAAAACTTCAAGGGTTAGAGCAAGGAAGATAAGAGGATACGTGATAATCAATGCACGGTAAAGAAGGATGTTGTTAACACATGGTCATGACTACATGTGATCAGTTCATCAATGGAAACATAGCAAGTGCATGTGATGGCAATTAAATGCAAGATGTTTATTGGCATGCTGGCAAAGGCATGAGTAGCATAGATCAAGCATTAATGTCCAAGTTAGATTATCAAATCTTTCAAACTAATAATTTGTTTGTATTTGACAATTATATTTAATCAATAAAATATAAAAGGGATTTTGTGAAAAACAGGCAGTAGAATAGAATAATTTAAAATAATGCACAATGTCATACGGGCTTTTTCACAAACACTTAGCATGCGTGGTAAATATGTTATTGAAAGTATTTAAAGTGAACATGCAAGCAACCCTTTTTTAAGAAGTAATATTAATTGTCAAGCAATTCCTCAATACACTCACAAGCAAAATATAGAAGAAAACAATCACCCGATTAAATTTCTAACACCAATCAAAAGAATATAAAAAGAAAAAGAAAACATATGATGAAAAAAAGAAAAAGGAAGAAGAAAACATAAATAAAAAGAAAAAGAATGAATAATGGAAAAGTAAAGAAACTTGATAATGGATGTAAAAAATAAGGGAGGAGAGAGTGAAAAGTGAGAAAGAATAAAAAAGGAAGAAGGGAGAAGAAATAAATAAGAAGGGATAAGAGAAATTAGGATTAGGGAAGAAAAGATAAGATATCTAGCGCTGATCTGAATAAGTTGTGCGTCGCATGTGACGCGGGCGCGTAGGGCATGTAGTCGCGTGGTTTGTGATCATTTCAAATGACGCAGACACGTGACCTGATTTGTGCTATTGGCACGAAAGCAGCATTGCGCGGGCACAAGTCTCTTACTCATACGCACATTGCCAAATTTTAGGGTGACGCGTGCGCTTGAGTGACGCAGACGCGTGAATGGCCTCTATTTAAATAATGACGCGGACGCGTGGGGCATGCATTTGCGTGATGGGGCTTGTGCTTCCAGCATTACTCCAGCCCCATTCCATCATAACGTTCTGCCAGACACTTATTTATGTCGATATCGCAGGGTCATGCGTGCGCGTGAGTGATGCGCACGTGTGGATGGCGGATAAGGCAAGTGACGCGGACGTGTCACGGACGCGTTCGCGTGGGCGTGTTTGTGCCTATGGCACGCCTCCAGCCAAGCTCTCGCATGAATTTTTGTTCAATTCCTTTTTTTCGCTCATGCATCTATAACGCGGACGCGTCAGCGGCGCTTGCGCGTCGCGTGCTTCCCTCTTTTTTTATGCAGGCCTATGCAGATGTTGATGCAGAATTTACGAATTAACACTGATAAAATTAAAATAAAATAAAACTATGAATAAAAAAAGATGATTATACCATGGTGGGTTGTCTCCCACCTAGCACTTTACTTTTACGTCCTTAAGTTGGACGGTCTTTAAGCTAATTCTGCTTCTGTTGGTGGGCCTTCCAGGAGGAAGATCTCGAGCTCTTTGTGATCCTTCATCTTCTCACCATGATAAAGCTTTAGGCGGTGTCCATTGACCTTAATGAATTTGGAGCTAGAAGGATGACGCAGGTGAAAAACTCCGTATGGCTCTGCCTTTTCTACTCTGTAGGGACCTTCCCATCTAGATCGCAGTTTGCCTGGCATAAGCCTCAGTCTGGAGTTGTAAAGAAGAACTAACTCCCTTGGTCTAAATTCTCTCCTTTTTATGAGCTTGTCATGGACGGCCTTCATCTTTTTCTTGTATCGCCTGGAGTTGTCATATGCCTTTAGGCGAAGGTTCTCTAATTCTGCTAGTTGCAGCTTCCTTTCAGCACCAGCTTCCTTATGATTCATGTTGTATTCCTTTACAGCCCAGAAGGCCTTGTGTTCCACTTCTACGGGGAGATGGCAAGCCTTACCATACACTAAGCAGAATGGGCTCATCCCAATGGGTGTCTTGTACGCTGTTCAATATGCCCAGAGCGCATCTTGTAACCTGGCACTCCAGTCCTTCTTATGAGGCTTTACTATCTTCTCCAGAATGCGTTTAATCTCTCTGTTAGACACTTCTGCTTGCCCATTGGTCTGGGGATGATAAGCTGTTACTACTTTGTGAACAATCCCATGCTTCTTCAGTAATCCTGTGAGTCTCTTGTTACAAAAGTGAGTGCCTTGATCGCTTACGATTGTTCGTGGTGATCCAAAGCGACAGATAATATGGTTTCTAATAAAAGAAACAACAGTGTTAGCATCATCAGTACGGGTAGGAATTGCTTCCACCCATTTAGAAACATAATCTACAACTAATAGTATATAGAGGTAGCCATTAGAGTTTGGAAATGGACACATGAAGTCAACACCCCAAATATCAAAAATTTCACAGAAAAGCATAATCTGTTGAGGCATCTCATCCCTCTTGGATATATTACCAAACCTTTGGCATGGGGAACAAGATTTACAAAAGGTAACAGCATCTTTAAAAAGAGTAGGCCACCAAAATCCACAGTCTAAAATTTTTCTAGTTGTTCGTTGAGGGCCAAAATGTCCTCCACTCTTAGAAGAGTGGCAAGCCTCTAAAATGAATTAGAATTCTGATTGGGGTACACACCTAATTACCTAGTCAGCACCACACCTCCATAAATATGGATCATCCCATATATAATATTTGGACTCACTTTTCAGCTTGTCTCTTTGATGGTTAGTAATTGGGAGGGAAAGTATGGCTAACCAGATAATTAGCTACGGGTGCATACCAAGGAGCTACTTCAGATACTGCATGCAAACTATCAAATGGAAAAGCATCATTGATAGGAGTGGAGTCATCCTTAATGTGCTCAAGGTGACTCAAGTGGTCTGCCACTAAATTCTGGTTACCACTCCTATCCTTAATTTCTAAGTCAAATTCTTGCAGCAACAGTATCCAACATATCAACCTTGGTTTGGACTCTTTCTTAGCTAATAAATATTTTACAGCTGCATGGTCCGAGTACACTACTACTTTAGTACCAAGTAAATACGCTCGGAATTTATCCAGAGCAAAAACAATAGCAAGAAGCTCCTTTTTAGTAGTAGTGTAATTAGACTGAGCAGCGTCTAAGGTCTTAGACGCATAAGCTATTACGAAAGGATCCTTACCTTCGTGCTGAGCCACTGCTGCTCCTACTGCATGGTTAAAGGCATCACACATAATCTCAAAATGCTGGCTCCAATCTGGTCCTCTCACAATTGGAGCTTGAGTCAGGGCGATCTTCAGCTTATCAAATGCTTGCATGCAATCCTCACTGAACTCAAACTCAATATCTTTCTGCAGTAGTCTGGATAAAGGTAATGCTACCTTACTGAAGTCCTTAATGAATCTCCTGTAGAAACCTGCATGGCCAAGGAACGAATGGACTTCCCTCACAGAGGAGGGGTAAGGCAAACTAAAAATGACATCTACCTTTGCTGGGTCTACATAAATACCAGTATGAGAGACAACATGTCCTAGAACAATCCCTTATTTTACCATAAAATGACACTTTTCAAAATTCAATACAAGGTTTGAACTAACACACCTGTCTAATATTTTGTCTAAATTATCCAAGCAAAGACTAAAGGAATCACCATATATGCTAAAATCATCCATAAAAACCTCCATACAGCTCTCAATGAGATCAGAGAAAAGACTCATCATTCACCTTTGGAAAGTAGCTGGTGCATTGCATAAGCCAAAGGGTATTCTCTTGTAAGCGTAAGTTCCAAATGGACATGTAAAAGTAGTCTTTTTCTAATCCTCAAGAGCTATATGAATTTGAAAATAGCCTGTATAACCATCTAAAAAGCAGTAATGGGATTTTCTTAACAGGCGATCAAGCATTTGATCAATGAATGGCATGGGATAATGATCCTTACGAGTGGCTTGGTTGAGACGCCTGTAATCAATACAAACTCTCCATGAATTTTGCACTCTAGTTGTCAGGAGTTCTCCATGCTCATTCTTTACTATTGTGAGACAGGGTAAATAATATATGCTTCAAGTAGCCTGGTCACTTCTTTCTTCACAACTTCTAAGATGGTGGGATTCAATCTTCTTTGGGGTTGATGGACAGGCTTTGATCCCTCTTCTAAGAATATTCTGTGCTCACAAACTTAAGAGCTGATGCCTACTATATCCGCCAAGCTCCACCCAATTGCTTTCTTGTGTTGTCGCAGAACACTGAGCAACAGCTCCTCCTGTTGGGAAATGAGTTCCCTTGCAATGATAACTGAAAACTTCTGATTATCCTCAAGGTATGCATACTTGAGGTGTGGAAGGAGGGGCTTCAATTTCGATCTCTGCTCATGGCTAGGCTCCGGATCATCCGGGGTTATTGATAATGGCAAAGTGTCCTCATTATGTTCAGAAGGTGTCCCCACACTTGGACTTTGCTCCAAGTGCTTCTCTTATACTTCTTCTTGGTGAACTTTAGCTACAGTTTCATCAATGATGTCACACTGGAAGATAGAATGATCTTTCGAAGGGTGCTTCATAGCTTCATTCAAACTGAAACTCACTGCTCTGCCATCTATCTCAAAGGAATAAGTTCCTGAGAATGCATCCAGCTTGAACTTTGAAGTCTTCAGGAATGGTCTTCCAAGCAAGATTGATGACGGTCTTCCTGAGTCATTAAGGGGCATTTCCAGGATGTAGAAGTTGATGGAAAATGTGAGCCCCTTAATGCTCACTAATACATCTTCAACAATTCCAACTACTGTAATAATGCTTTTATCTACTAACACAAAATGAGCTGCCGACCTTTTTAAGGGAGGGAGCCTTAAAGCATCATTATAGATAATGGCATTATACTAACACACGCTCCTAAATCACACATGCAGTCAGAAAATAATACACTTCCAATGGTACAGTTAACCATGCATGGACCTGGATCACTACATTTTTCAGGTATACCTCCCATTAAAGCAGATATAGAACTACCTAAAGGAATAGTCTCTAAATCATTAATTTTATCTTTGTGTATGCATAAATCTTTTAGAAACTTTGCATATTTAGGTACTTGTTGAATAACATCAAAAAGGGGAACAGTTACCTCAACCTTTTTGAAAAATTTCTACCATTTTGGGGTCAAGTTCCATCTGCTTTTTGGACTTCCGTGCAAGGTGTGAAAATGGGATAAGAATGGCGCCATTTGCAGCTTTTGCTTCCTTTGGTGCTTCATTCCTGGGGTGAGGTATTTCTTCTTCAACCAAGTCTTGCACTTTATCTTCTTCATCAACTTCCTCCACTTCAACCATGTCCTCTATTGGGGCGTGTTCTAGTGAGCTTGGCTCCTCTGGATTCCTCTCTTGCAGTGTGGTTCCGGACCTCAAAGTGATGGCATTGATACCTCCCTTGGAGTTGGGTAAAAGTTGAGAGGGAATTTCACTGGAGTTTGAAGGCTGGTTGTTGGAGTTATTCAGTGATCCAATCTGTGAGATAAGAGCTTGCAAGGTAGAGTTCAGACCGGTCAAGGTAGAAGTGAGGTTGTTCTCCATGGTCTTTTGTCTTTGATCAATCGAGTGTAGTAACTCATCATTAGAAGATGAAATTGGATATGTAATTTGAGGGGTCTGCTGTTGGTTGTTCTGAGGTGCTTGGGACTGCCTTTAGTGAGGTGCTCTGTAAGGCTAGTTCTGGTTCTGCTGTCTATTGTTATTATTCCACCTCTGATTTCCATTGTTGTCTCTGCCTCCTCTATTATAGTTGTCCCTCCATCCCTGGTTGGAATTATCTCTCCAACCCTGGTTGGAGTTGTCCTGCCAACCTTGGTTAAAGTTCCCACCTTGGTTATAGTTGCTGCCTTGTTGATAGTATCCTTGATTCGGGCGGTCATAAAAATTGTGAGTAGCTGCCAAGGTGTTGTTCTTATGTTGGAGCTGTGGACATTCATCAGTGTAATGACTATAATCAGCACATATTCTACATACTCTCTGAGGAACCAGTTGTTGACTACGTTGTGGTGAAGGAGGTTGAGACTGTTGCTGGCCCAAATGTATCTGCTTCAGTAGGTTGGTCATCTCACATATTGATTGTGTAAGAGCAGTATTCTCGCTACTAGAGGAAACTTCTGCCACAGCCTTGGGGTGGTTGTTCCTGTTGTGCTTGTGAGTCCGAGCAGACTCAGCCAGGTCAGTGATCAGTTGCCATGCTTCATCTGTGGTCTTGTACTTTTTCAGAGAACCATTGCTTGCACCATCTAATGTAGTCTTATCCTGAGGCTTTATGCCTTGTGTGAAGTAGCTGATCAGCACCAACTTGTCGATCATGTGGTGGGGGCATGCGTCTAGGAGATTAGTGAAGCGCTCCCAATACTCGTAGAGAGTCTCGGATTCGCCTTGGATGATCATTGAAATATCCTTCCTTAGTCTATCCGTAACTTCAGCCGGAAAGTATTTTTCTAGGAATTCTCTCCTGAGCGTATCCCAGTTAGTGACAACTGCTTCAGGTTGAGTGTAGTACCATTCCCTCGCCTTTCCCTCAAGAGAAAACGGAAAAGCGGCTAGCAAAATAGAAGTCTCAGATGTACCATTACGCCTAACAATAGAACAGGCTGTCTGAAAATCTCTGAGGTGCTTGAGAGGCTCTTGAGCAGGTAGGCCGTGAAATTTTGGCAGTAGATTAATTAATGCAGTCTTCAGTTCAATATCTGCACCCAGATTCGGATTACGCGCTTGGAAAGGTGGTAATGTAAAATTTGGAGCTCCTGCCTCTTGAAGAGTAATCCTCCTGGGAGCTGCCATGTCCTCTGCGTTCAAATCAACAGAATCAGTAGAAAGGGAGCCTATTTCTTCCTTAAATGACGTTTCAGATTTGTCCACAGAAAGGACTAACCGACGCCGAGCCCGCCTTATACGTGAGATAGTTCTTTTAATTTCAAGATCAAATACGGGTACGCTCGGATCAGGTAGCGAACACGTCATTCAATGAAAGAGACATACAGTTCATAGTAATAAAGTAAAATAAAATAAAGTGCAAATAAAATAAAAATCCAACCAATAAATTAGCACACTGTTGCAACTCCCCGGCAACGGCGCCATTTTGACGAGAGGACTTTTACCGGTAAAGAATTTCACAAAAATAATCACGTTGTAAGTATAGCTTCTAAACCAACAAAAATCCTTTCACACAAAATTTTGGTTGTCACGAGTAACAAACCCCTAATGAAATTGATAACCGAAGTATTTAAACCTCGGGTCGTCTCTCAAGGAATTGTAGGAAAGTGTGTTTATTATTGGTTATGAGATTTTCTAAGAAATTTTGGAGTTGGAGAGTGGAAAAATAATTGATTATAAAGTGAAGCAATGAAAATTAACAAGTATGTAATTAAAATAAAAAGCCTTGGCTAGGAAAAGATTAATCAGAAGTTCTATCCTTGTTGGGTTTTCCAAGAGTAATAGTAATAGGTTGTTGTTTTCACTTAGTTAACCTTCAATGAATGAAGAAAAGTCAAGTAGTTAAGCCAACTTCTATTCACAAGTCCTAGTCCTCTCCCTTGGGAAGGATTAGCGTTAGTAACCAGAGAGCAGGCCAACAATTTTCAATTACCAATTAACTCTTGAGTTTTCCAACTCAAGGGTCTCCTAATATTAATCAACTCCAAAGCCAAGTTAAAAGTCTACTCCATTGGCATGGATGCCAATTCCGCATTCATGAAAAGGGAGTAAAAAGGGAACATGGTAATAAAAATTCAATTGGAAACAATTAAACAAATAATAGATTTAAATGGAAAAGTACTCTTTGCATTAACAATCCATGAAAATAATTCAATTGTAACTCTGAACAAAGTAAATAGGGATTAAAAGAGTAATGAAACAGAAAATAAACTAGAATGATAAAGTCTTCAATGGAGGTAGTAACTCTATAATATCCAATTCAACAGCATAAAACTAGGAATCCTAAAATCGTAGAGAGAGGAAAGAGCCTCTCTCTAAAAACTACATATAAATAATAAAAAATGAATAATGAGAAGTCCTCCCTTGATTTCTCCACTCTGTAGCCTCTAATCTGTGTTTTTTGGGTTGAAAACTGGGTCAAAATAGCCCAGAAATCACTGGTTGCGATTTCTGCCACGCTGATTTTCTGCAGAACGACGCTTGCGCATAAAATGATGCGTGCGCGTCACCTAGATGTACGGCCATGATAGCATATTATATATCATTTTGAAGCCCCGGATGTTAGCTTTCCAATGCAACTGAAACCGTCTCATTTAGATCTCTGTAGCTCAAATTATGACCAATTGAGTGCGAAGAGGTCAGGGCTAACAACTTTGCAGTTCCTTTAATTTCTTGTATTCCTTCCACTTTTGCATGCTTCCTTTCCATCCTCCAAGCCATTCCTGCCCTGTAATCCCTGAAATCACTTAACACATGGATCACGGCATCGAATGGTACAAAGGAGAATTGAAATACACAAATTAAAGATCTCTAGGAAACAAGTTTTCAACCATAGAACAAACTTAGGAAGGGATTGTAATATCATGCAGTTCATATGAATAAGTAGGTAAAGACTTGATGAAACCACCCAATTAAACACAAGATAAACCATAAAATAGTGGTTTATCACTTAGCTTCTTCGAGAAGGAAGAATAATAGGATTGATGAGCTGGTTATTAATGGACGGTTGATAAGGAATCCAACTAGGATTAAGGTTGCCATCAAAGGTTTTTACAAAGACTTATATCATCAAGAGAAGTCTCACATGATAGGTTTCAGAGATGGTCTGGTGAATGTGATCTGTGAGGTAGATGCTTTGGCTTTAGAGCTACTACCGACACCTCAGGAGATTAGAGAGGCAGTGTGAGATTGTGAATCCTCCAAGACTCCAGGAAGTGATGGCTACAACATAAACTTCATAAAGAGGTGCTGGGATGAAATTGGTGCTGAATTCACAGCAACGGTATTGGACTTCTTCCAATCCTCCAAGTTACCAGTAGATTCTAATGTTACCTTGGTGGCACTGGCCCCCAAGTTTACTGGAGCCAAAGAAATCAAAGACTTGCGACCGATTTGCATGGTGGGGTGTGTGTATAAGGTGATCTCGAAGTTGTTGGCTAGGAGAATGTGAGGAATTATTCCAGTACTAGTGGGCGAGACACAGAGTGCTTTTGTCAAAGGTCAGAAGATCCATGATGGGGCCCTGATAGCGTGTGAAACTTTTCAGTGGATCAAACTAAGGAAAAAGGAAGCAGCAATTGTAAAGTTAGATTTTCAGAAAGCATATGATAGGGTCAAGTGGAGTTTTGTGGATCTTGTTCTGCAAAAGATGGGGTTTGGACGAAGATGGAGGGGCTGGGTTGTGGAATGTATCAGCACATGTTCTATGTCAGTGTTGGTTAACGGATCGCTTTCTAAGCCTTTTAAAATGGAAAGGGGACTGAGACAAAGTGATCCTCTGTCCCCCTTTTTATTAGTTCTTATTATTGATGTCCTGCACAAGATGATTGAAGAGGCTGTTAGAAATGGCCGTATATCTCTGTTGTTGGTTGGAAGAGATCATATCGAGTTGTCGCACCTTCAGTTTGCAGATGATACGATTTTGTTCTGCCCACCTGAGGAAGAAACCATTAAAAATTACAGGAGGCTGCTTCGGTGCTTTGAGTTGATGTCGGGTTTAAGTATTAATTTTGATAAATTTAGCTTGATCCCTATAACTGTAACAAGTTGTGGGTACGACGTATGTGCAGGGTGTTGGGATGTAAGGAAGCAACTCTTCCAGTAAAATACCTGGGAATCTCGCTTGGAGCAAACCCCAGGTTGGTTAAGACTTGGAAGCCAATTATAGACAAAGTGGAGAAAAAGCTTAGCATTTGGAAAGCCAAGGTCCTTAACAAAGCCGGTAAGTTGGTACTTATCAAATCTATGTAGAATAGCCTCGCGGTGTATTATTTGAGCTTATATAAGATGCCTAAGGCTGTTGCGGAGAAGTTGATTTCCTTGCAGAGAAGATTCCTATGGAGTAAGAATGATGAGAGGAATGGTATGGCTATGGTCAAGTGGGAAGTGGTGTAGGCTCCTAAAAGGTTAGGTGGTTTAGGAATTGGAGATGCTCTGATCCGGAACACAGCTCTTCTTTTTAAGTGGTGGTGGCACTTTTCTAAGGAGGAATGTCCGTTATGGAAGAAGATGGTTTGCTCCTGTAATAATCTGAATCCAACTGTGCCTTTGTCCACCCAAGAATTACCCGTGCGGGGGGAGTTCGTGGAGGGATATTTTTCAGTTACAGTTCACGAATCAAGAACTGAGGCAGAAGATGATTAATGGGTTGTCTATGGAGGTCGGAGACTGAAGAGGTATTCGCTTCTGGGAGGATGTTTGGCTCCTTGGAGGTTCGTTGAAAGACTCTACTCTGTTTCAAACCAAATAGGATCAGTGATAGGGATTGTGGGTTTTGGGATGGATTAGAGTGGATATGGAACTTTCAATGGAGACGACAACTGTTCCAATGGGAGTTGGATCTAGTGAACCAGCTACTTGATGCGTTGAGGCTGGTTAGACTTGCATATGACAGACAGGATAGAGTTGTGTGGAAACATGATAAACAATGTGTTTTTTCAACTAACTCATTTGTGCAGGTAATGCAGGCGAAAATGGTCCCGAAAGATATGACAAGCTATAGCTTTAGTAGTACTATCTGGAAAGGACTTGTTCCACCAAGAGTGGAGGTGTTTGTTTGGTTTGCCTTGACTAGCAGAATCAGTACGAAGGAGAGACTGAGTTGGCTTGGGGTTATTAACCAACAAGATACTTTATGTGTATTATGTAATAACTCTGTTGAGTCTGGTCACCACTTATTTCTAGGCTGTAGTTTTTCTTGACACAGGTTTGGTGTGCATGGCTATCATATGCTGGTAGAAAATGGTCTTGTCCGGGTACGTTGAAGGAGCATTTCCTAAGTTGGACTGAGAATTCAAATAGAAAGGCAGAATGTAAGGTATGGATGGTGAGCTTTTGCGCGATTATCTAGAATTTGTGGTTGGAAAGAAATAGAAGACTCTTTCAGAATAAGGGAAAAGGAGTGGAGGAGATTATCAACATGTACTCTCTGAGTTACAAGGAGTGGCTATGTGCGAATCCCTTTGATTGTTGATGGCAATGTCAAAACTGGCATGTGGATATATTTTACTCCTTACTTGCTGTTTTGTCTTTTATTTTATTCTATGTTGACTATGCTCTACTTCATGTGTTGAGCTTTACTTCAAAAAAAATAATTTTTAAAAAAATAAACAAGAATAACCACTACAAAAACTAGATTATTACCCACAGCCTTATCATAGGTTAAATTGTCGGTAATCACTTTTATCGATGACTAAATAGTCAATAGAAAAAATCACAGATAAAAAGTATCGTTGGTAATTTTTTATAAATACTATTGACAGTATTAATTAATAATAATGACATCTGGGATATCGATAATAAATATTATCAAAATTAAAATTTGAAAAAAATAAATTAATTTTTTCTGACACTTAAATCATCAGTAAAATCAAATGATAATTTTTATCAATTTTATATTATACTTTTACCGATAGCCTAACTGTCGACAATAATGTTTTTAATTTTTTGGTCCTATTTTCACATTAATAATATATATCTATTATATTTTCTGATACTTGCGTCACTAAGATTCAATTTGAAGAAATAACTTGGATATTAATGTTTCAAGAGTAGAATTTGATGTCACTTTCCCATTACCAGCAGTGTCATATAAAATATCCAGTGGCTCTTCATCCTTCTCGTCTCAAATGACATCCTTTACAACATAGTTACTTACATGAAAGCTTCATGTATAATTTGGTGGCTGTGGTGGGCCAGGTTCCGTCGTTGCAAGTTGATCATTCACATTGTATAAATTAAATAAAGACGATTTAATTTGTTCGTTTGGTGCAGATCTGTCAGAGCGTATTGTTGTTACAAAGGTTGTTCTGTCCATTGTTTCTGTAGTTTCACTATTGTGGTAAGCGATTGCAAAACAATTATCTACCATATGAAAAGAATAATGAAAATGACTCGTATGAGCACGTTTGCTCTTTTATTTTCATAAGAATCAAAGTTCATATAAATCGCAATGGTTCATCTTATGCTATCACTTATTTGCTACTCCATATAAATCGAAATGACTCTGTCCTTTTTAATTTTACCAAGTAAATCCCAGAGGCTCTTTTCTTTTTCCCTTTTTACATGTAAATCGCATTGACTTTTTACTTTTTACATATTAACAAATAAATTTACTAACAATATAAAAGGTGTTAGATCACACATCTTCAATGTGATTTGCGTTTTAGCTAGTAAAACTTAATTAGCCAGTGCGATTTACTAATAATAAAAAGATGACATTTAGTATTTACATCAATAATCTTCCGATAGAGAAAATACATTATTACTTTTTTTTGTTTAAATATGTAAAAAAGTCTAAACATTGTCATATAAAAATTATTTTATATTTTGTAACAAATAAATTGCAATTTTTACTCGTAATGATTTCTTAATCTTTTAGAAAAATTAAAAAATTAAATAAATAAACAAAACAAATGATTCCACAATATTATTACGGAATAAATACTGATTTATGGACTATGGACTCCTGTCAAATACCATGAAAAATATATTCTAGATGGGTGAAATATACTAAAATCATTGACAAGATGTTGTGTCCTTTCATTAAGTGCCCTCTCTCCAATCAATTAGTAGGAGTGAAATGCATGCAAATGCAATCCATATTATATTATATTCCATTTATATAAAATCAAGTAGTACCAACAAAATAAGCCACGTATAAATTTATTCATTTTAGGAAGATTTCTAATCATGAAGATCATCGTTTAACGAATTGAGGTGTGAAGTGTGAGCTGTTTTAGATTTTCTTTTAATATTCAAATTTGTGATTTTTCATGTTCAAATAGAGTGTATTCTACATTATTTAGGATGTATTTTGATCATTGTCTAAGAATAGTAAGGATAGGAACACGGAAAGACAGAAGACTTTGGTTGTTCAACACAAGAGACACAAATTTTATTCCCTTCCACCTTGCGAACAACACAAATTGAAAGAGAAAAAGAAGTGGACTGATTAATAAAAGAGTTAATAAAATTATCTTCCTAATGCATCTTTGCTTTTTAATATATATTAAATCAATCACCATATATTTATATATAAATATATTAACTTATTGTTAATATGTATTTTTGTATTTTAACATATATTCTATACTTACACACGCAAACACAAAGATATTTAAAGGTTCTCATCCACTACTTGACTTAGCTAAGTTTCAAATTCGAATGCAACACCTTATACACAAAAGTTTATCACTAAATTAAATCCTCAACTGCTATGTTATTTTTTTAAAATATAAATCTTAAAATGTCTTTGTTCATCCTAACCAAATATAATACAAAGAGAATTTTTATATACATGTTTCTATTTTTCTACTATTCTAAGACAGGAAGCAAATGCAGTCTTAATTATTAATAGAAGTTACACTTTATTTAGTAGTGACAAAAAGAAATTTAAAAAAGAGAAAAAAAAAAGGTAATCTAATCACTTCTTGTAAAAAGAATATATGGAGAGCATGAAAAGTTTTGCTTCCAGCAGCTAGAAAAGTAGCAATGCAGCAATGAACCAACCCTAGTTAATATAATAGTGAAGGCTCAAACGCAAGAGTATAACAATTTCATTGGTGAAAGGCTACCTAGGATCATAGCTTTAGAAAAAATTGCAATTGGGAAATGGACACTACAACATGATTATGCACACAATGGTTACAATATGAAAATTTGAAGATCACATCTTACAACTACAAATTGACCTCCCATGAAACGACCTTAAAATTGACAATTAACAATGTGTGTAATCACAAATATCACTAAACAATCCTTAATCAACAAAACGAAATCTAATTGGGTGTTGGCCCTAAACAATGAAAGCTGAAAACAAACATTAAGCCAATCAAAGAGTAATCATTAACCAATACTCCTACCAATTTTTCACTTCGACATCAAAACGATAATTGGGTATTAATGAAAAGAAAGAAAAAAGTTAAATAGTGCAAATGTAATTATGTAACAGAAATAGCATAGCATTTTCGTGAAAATGTCATTACATTGTTGCTTGAAAAATATATTTGACCTAATGGCCATTTAGTCAATTTTCCGTCCATTTGGATTTGCTTCATATTTCAATGTCATTTTTTTTTTTTAATAGGGTGGAAATGGTATCTTCAATTCTGTCCCTTTTATAAATTAAAACACAAAAAACAAAAATGCACAATCATTTTAACTGGGCTGAAACCATGTTTGGATTTTGTCAGAGAAGGCGGAATGTTGAGGTCTCTCTTCTTTCTTGGTTGTCCAGTGGGCCTTAACTAAACCCATGTGGGGTCTAAAATGCAGATTGAGTTCTTGTTATAATCAAGACAAAAAAAAAGGGTTCATGTTACACCTATATGCATGAGAATTCAATTTAAATTTTGTTTCTGATGTTTGTTAAAAATTTGAAAAGTATCTTTAATATTTAATTTTGTTCCTAAATTTTAATTAGTTTAAAATTTATCTTTGACAATTCATATTGTGTAAATCAATGACGGAAGTTAGTGACTTGGCAAATGAAAGGTCTAATGTGGCAAGTATTGATTGTGCTAAGATATTTTTTCTCAATTTTTTTTTATCTTTTTTGTTAAAAATAAAATATTTGAATTAAGAAAAAAAAAAAAAGAAGAAGAAGAGAGAAAGGTCATACTCTAAATCCTTAATGTCTAATTTGCTTCTTGTGGATTTAAGGCCATTGATGCTCGAGAAGACTTAGCTTGGTTTGTTAGAGGTAGCTAAATTTGTAACTTAACAGAAGATCTAAGATTTGATATGAACGGTACATGAAAATCATAAAGTCTTTAACATGCTCTTTGAAAGTTTCATTTATGTCTACCAATACAATTTGTTTAATCCGAAATGCCTTTTTTCTTGAAATATGTACATTCTACTTGCTAAGTATCCTACTTTGATGGTACCTAACTATAACTTCAAATTCTCTTCCACCTTCTTTTTGAAAACCTCAGCAAGCCACTAAAACTTCATCAGTTGAATCTCAAATACAAAATTATAAGAGTGATGATTGTTAACACTTTTTAACTACCAACTATCTTCGTTTTTCCATCTTCACTGCATATGTCCACCACCCACCCTCTCACTTATAATGCCTTATATCCTTCAACTCCTTGTGCACAAGAAACTTCCTCTGGACCCTTTTACACCCTTCTTCATCATCTTCGCTAGCTATCTCTTCTAGCTCATCATTATTAGCCTATTCATCATCACTTAAACAATAACTTAATCTCTCCCCAACAGTCTTCTTATTGACCATTGCAGTCATAGTTTTCTTGGTCTGCTTTATTTTGTGGTGCATTTTTCTTAGAGTAATCTCAACATCAAACAATGCAGCATCTCTATAAAAATTATCTTCACTGTTACTAAAGTAGAGATCTGAATCTACTTCAAAATCTCAATCATCATTATCTACATCTTCATTATTCTTCTCATGATTACTTTTATCTAACACTTATCCATCACTAACATTTATGGACCCTCATTTCAACAGTTACTTGAACACCTACCTGGGCCTCCACTTTAACAACATGGGCCTTCAGAACATCATTTGACCTAAGATCAGCTTCTACATTCTCCCAACCAACTTTTTTATCAGCAACCTTGCTTCCATCCCCGACATCCATAGAACACATAATATAGAAAAACTTTTAAGTATATCGGTATCAGTATTTCAGTAATTTTTAACTGTTGATCTTAATTATAAAAATATAATATAATATATATAATTAAGATCAACGGTTAAAAATTACTGAAACACTAATATACTGGTATATTTGAAAACTTTCCCATAGTATAACACAAAATTTGTCACGCTAAACGTCTCTGTGTAGGTTACCGTTTTCTTTTTTCCAGAAGCTTCATGGAAGCTTCAAGTGAACAAACAAAATGAAGGACATCGCAACAGGAGCTAGACCTCCTTCACCGAAGCAAAAAGAAAGTTAGAAAGGGAGAAAAAAATTTTCAAATAAAGTTTTTAGAGTCCCAAGAGAGGAGCCATGGATGATAGATAAAGAATCTAAAAAGGAAATAGGAGTTTGGAAGGATTCCATATCTTTTGCTGAAACCGATAAAAAGGGGCCTAAGATTAGTCAAGTAGAAGATGAGAAGGAGAACCCAAGGTCATCAAAAGAAGAAAAAGATATGGAAGAGAGCTCAAAAGAGGAGGAAGTTAACTCTGACGAAGACACTAAAGGAGATTCTAATAGCGAGCACCAAAGGATGTCACGGTAACCAAGGTGGATGAGGGGTTGTACAACATACGCTTATATAAAGAAATCATCATAAAACTTTGGAAACCTTGGTAGAATTCATTGTTAGTTAAATTGGTGGGAAGAAAATAGGATATGCAGTTATGAAAAGAAGGTTAGAAAGCATGTGGAGTGACAAAGGAAGCATAGATGTTATAGACTTGGGTCATGACTTTTACTTAATTAAATCCTACTCACAAAAAGATTTAGACTATGTTCTTTTTGAGGGACCATGAAAAATCTATGACTACTACCTAGTTATGAGGTGTTGGAAACCAAATTTTAATCCCTTTTTCGGCTACTATAGACAAGATTACATCATAAGTGAGGCTTTCAGGTCTACTAATTGAGTTATACGACAGAAATATACTTAAAAAATAGGAGAACTTATAGAAAAGGGTTGTAAAAGTGGATACCAACACAACTAATACGTACAGAGAAAAGTTTGCAAGACTTTGTGTAGAGATAGATCTAACAAAACCATTAATAGGTAAATATATGATTAATGGTATTTACTTTAAAGTGAAATACAAAGGCCTAGTTACACCAAATATATTTCTTATGCAGAAGAGCTAACCATGACAAAAAAAATGTATCATGAGAAGGGAATAAAAAGAGAGTGAAACTGAAAGAAATCAACAAGGAGAATATGGAATTATATCTAACCAAGATGGCCAACATGAAGGAAGTAAGAAAAAGGAAGACAATAGAGCAAAGGATAAGGAAAAATAAATTGTAAAACAACTAAGTGATAATTCTGAGCCATAGATGATTGTCCAAAGATCAAAAAGAGAAAGAAAATGAGAAAAAGAGGGCGACAACAAAAATAGAGCGGAAACCAACAAAGCAGGGGGCAAAAACACAAGTAATTCTAGATTTCAAGTGCTGGAGGTAGAAGAAGTTGAGGGAGGAAATGAAAAAACTATAACCATAGAGAAACATAAAGCAACAATAGAGAACACGTAAAGGAAGACAATTAACCAAAAACTAAAGACTAAACCGACAAACACCATGAACCAAAAACAGAAAAAGTAAGTAGAAGAGAACCGAAAAATTTCGGAGGAACTTACACAAAACCATGCTACAGAAATAGTAAGAAAAAAACAACAGGTCAATCTAAATTATCCAAATGAAAGCAAGGGATATAGATTAAATCAAAACAACACAATGCAGTGAAAAATATTTAATCACCATCAAGACAATTGGCAAGAAAATAATTACAAAAGTCCAACTATAGATCACATGGAGAAAGAGGTTGACATTTTTCAGCAGAGTAATCCCCTAAAAAGAAAACCTCCTGATCCAATAGTCTAAAGTAAGGAGAAAAACGTACCAAGAGACTTAGAGATGAAAAATATTTTTTTAGAAGGCATAAGTTTCATATTCCACCAATGGAGGGGTTAAAGGAAGAAGAGATGCAGATTAATTAGGTGATTTCCTTACGACTTAGAAGATGTGGTCTTTGATGGTTCTCCTATCATTTTATCTTGTTTTAATGATCATTCCAATTGGAAAATAAGAGATGTGGCTAACAAAGCTTTTAGTTGTATCTTTAAAGAGGTCTCTAACCATCACAAATCTAATTTAAATATACTTGTGGAGCCTAGATGCAGAGAGAAAAAGCCATTAAAGTTATTAAAAGCTTAGGATTTACCAGTACATCATTCAAGAGGCGCAAGAGTACTCTGATGGAATATGAATCTACTATAATAAACAGGACATTTGATAAATATCAGTGGCTAAGAGAAGGGAGGCTGAATCTTGGCCTCTTTTGATTTTTGCTTTCAAACTAGGATTTTGTTAAGATATTTTGAGTAGAAAAGTATGAGACACTTTAGTTTTATCTCTTGACGCGGTAGGAGGCAAAACAAAGTTACGAGTAAGGTGTATTACATTGAAGTATAGCTGGATAAAAGAATCAAGAGATATTTTTGTTTTGTCTCCTAAATTGCAGAACCAGAAATAGAGAAGAGAAGAGAAGAAGAAGTAACACAGCCTTAATATCCTAGTTCGGCTACTCAATATAATGCAGCCTACATCTAATCTCCATCACAACAATAATGAAATTTCACTATCTTTTAACAATATTACATTCACCAATTCTCCCTAGGATCCTAACCAATCTTATCTGGGACAAATTCAGTTTCTAACCCAAACCAGACTTGACTAGGAACTCACCCTAACTTTTAACAGCAAAGTGCTAACCCAACTTGTAAGAAAATTTTCTTAGGATCATGACAACAAAATAGAAAAACTTACAAAGAATTTCTGAAATAAACATGGTTTTTTCTCCAAGTCTAACTCTCTTACCTTTTTTCACTCAATGGCTTTTTCATATATTCCTCACTATTATGCCTTTTATCATTGAAAACAAAGAAAGACTAGACTGAGAAAATAAGATATTCAATAAGAACCATGAAGGAGAAGAATGGTAATAGCTATGTAAACTATAGGAACCTAAACTTAGTGCTTTCTCTCCTTGCTCTAATCCTTGGTTCTTCACCCTTTTAATAGAGAATTAAAGCTTCCAGGGCTTGAAACTTGTTTCAGCACTTGTTTGACTTCTTCTCCCAAAAATCAGAAGCAGCAGCGGCGTGACAGAGGAGAGATAGGATAGAAGCAGTGACTTAACCATACATGCATCTATACCTTTTATCTTCTCTTTTAACCTTTTTCATCTTACTTGTTGAATCTAAACCCTTCATTCTTGCTTTGACTCTAAGTCAGATTCTTGATCATTGATTCACAACAGAGCTTTATGATCTTCAATATTTTCAACTTTCTACTTCTGTGCTTGCAAAGATAGGATTTTTTCATCGAGCTTCAATGAAGCACAAATATGAAAATACATCTTTGATGTTGCTTCGAAAGTGATGTTTGCTTTTCGCCCTAGCCTCTTTGACTTTCTCTTCTTTGCTTGTATTTGAAGACTTGCTTTCTGTTCTTCGATTTTGCCCTAACTCAGAGCTTTCCTTTTTCTTTATTTTCTTCTGAGAAATTACGTGGGTGTTAGTAGAGAAGAAGAGAGAGAAGAGAGAAATTGATTTCCGTGGTAAGGTTTGGTTCAGATGAAATGAAATTGAATTATTTACTTAGCAACTAAGTTGAATAAATAGATTTGGATGTGGACCACCGATTTGGGCTGGTTTATATTCTTGGGCCAGACTTGATTTCATTCTTTTGGCTAGATACTTGCTTTTATTTCTAATCGGTGATTTTGTGATAATAGCAAATATCTCCTTAAGCCATTAAGTGTGTGTGTATGGGCCTGAGATCTTGCTTCTTGGGCCAATTTGATTAGTTTATTTTCCTGCACACTTAACACACTAATCACACAACCAAGTTGGGTTGGTCTAGTGGTTAGCTCACTAGTCCGCTTAAGCAAGTGTCGGGAGTTCGAATCCCGCCTTGTGCATGCAGCAACCCATTGGCCAGCGGCAAACCCTTAAATGGAGCTCAGTACCGCGGCGGATTAGTCCTTGACCTGTCGGGTTGGGGGATACCATGGGAAACCAAAAAAAAAAACACACTAATCACACATATAATTGGTTGTTAGTCCAAATAATAATGTTTAGTCATCATCTTAAAATATTGTTAGTTCTTAAAACTCAACAACATTAAAATTTTAGTGGAAGAAACTCATCCCCAATTTATACACACCAGAATCAGTTTTGAAAAAAAGATAAGAATAGTATCTCACAGCCATATATGCTAGCCCACAACCCCATATTAGATGACAACTTTGGTCTAAAACCTTAGCCTTAACTACTAACATCAATAAAGCTTAGCTCCTCACAGGAGAATTTAATGAAATAAAAGAGAGTTTGAAAACAAAAGGAGATCAAACTTTTTTTTTTAGTCAGATGGATTAAACAGTTCCTAATCCTAGGCATTACTCATGTATTACACACCCACACAATATCTCCATACACACTACATGAGTTCATTTAAGGGTTCATTTTTCAAGTCCAAAAAAAAGGGTTCATTTTTCCTCTCATTGATTTGGGCTTCTCTAGGTCTAGATACACTTGGAGATAATCGCAACGGGATGGACAAGATAGAATTTTCAAAAAGCTCGATAGAGCTTTAGCTAGGATTAGAGGACAAAATTTCAAAAAGCAAAGGTGAAAGTCCTTCCCAGAGCTGGTTCGGACCACCATCCGCTCCTGATCTCCCTCTATAACAACTAACAAGGTCCGAACTAAAGAAGGAACAGACTTTTTCTCTACGAAGTCGTGGGACCAGTACTCAAACTTCAAGGAATTTGTTCAATAGGAATGAAACAATCAACAGACCTTGAACTCTACTCTTCACCATCTTTGGAAAAAATTTCAAGATTGGAATAAAAATGCCTTTGGGAACATCTTCAATCAAAAAGGACTATTATAAACAGAATAACGGACATCCAACGAAACGTCACTCACGGAAAGAACAAGTTTCTGGACCGTTAAGAGGCTGATCTAAATAGAGAGTTGGAAGATATTCTCAAAAAAATGAGATTTTTTTACTGCAAAAATTCTGGGAGCAGTACATAGTTGAAGATTGGAGTACAAAGTTTTATCATACCAAGACTATAATAAGAAGATTCAAGAATAAAATTAATTAACTCATAAATCAGCAAGAAAATTGGATGAGCAACGAAGCAAACATAAAAAAACCATGCAATGCAATTTTTCAACGACTTATATCAAAATAAGATAAATATTAATTTCAATAATTCCCTCACTCAAACAAGTCCTAAAATAGATTCAATTTTTTGTAGGTTGTTGATTAAGATGCCAACAATGGAAGAGACCAAGAAGATGATGTTTAGTATTAGTTCGTTGGAGGTCCCGGGTAGCGATGGGATCCCAGCACTATTATTCAAAAAAATTGAAAAACCATGAAAGACAAGACGATGAAGCATGTTAGAAGTTGCTGGAACAATCCGAGAAGAATAGAAGAAGTCAGCTCAACCTTAATTACTCTCATCCCAAAGACTCAAGCTCCAGATTTCATCACTCAATTCAGACCTATAGCCCCTTGTAATGTGAATTACAAAGTGATAACCAAGATTCTGGTTAACAAAATTAAACCAGTTCTAAATGACATTATCGCTCCCTACTAATCCAGTTTTATTTTTGGGAGAAAAATTCAGGATAACATTCTTATAGCCAAACAAGTGATTCACTTGATGAAAAGAATGAGAGAAAAAATCAAAATTATGGCAGTCAAAATTAATTTTTAAAAGACATACAATAGAATCAATTGGGGATGCCTAGAAAAAAAGATTACAAGAAATTAATCTTTCAAGAATCTGTATTGACATCGTCATGAATTGTGTAACTACAGTTAAGTACAATTTGTTGTGGAATAGCAATATGATAGAGGATTCCTTGCTGAAAAGGAGAATTAGACAAGGAGATCCTAACTCCCCGTACTTGTCCATCAATTGTATGGATGCTCTATCTCAGCTTATTGAAAAAAATAGTTCAACTAGTTAAATGAAAGCCTTTCGCAATTGGGAGGAGAAACCTGAGATATTTCATTTACTATTTGAAGACGATCTTTTGATCTTCACTGAAGCTACTCCCAGTCAGATGCAGAATGTGTTTGAAATTATGAATATTTTTTGTATGGTTTAGACTCAAGGTTAATCAAGTAAAGATATCTGTAGTTTTCTCTAAGAATGTTCTATACATGACATCTCAGGGTTCAAAAAAAGTAAAGAGCTGGAAAAATATCTTGGTGTCATGATCAACAATAATAGAAGAGGAAAGAATAGTTTCAAAAATGTTACGAAAAAAGTCCAAAATAAGCTAAAAAGGTGGAAAACCGAATGCTTCTCCCTTGCGGGAAGAATTACTCTAGCACAAATAATTATCAGTCCAATGGTCCACTATGAAATGCAGCACGAAAGGGTCCTTTAAGGTATCTGTTATGAGATAGAAAAATTCTAAAAGAAATCCATATGATGTGATGAAGAAAATAAGAAGAAAATGCATTATGTAAGCTAGAAGATGATATGTCAACCTAAGCATGAAGGTAGGTTGGGTTTCAAAAGACTCAATATCATAAACAATGCTTTCTTGTTGAAAGTTATTTGAAAATGGAAGACAAACCCAGATTCTCTATGGGCAACCATCCTAAATCATAAATATGGAAGAAATGGGAGAATCGAAAATAGTATGCATAGCAGAACTTCGGATTCCCAATTATGGAAGGAGATGAACATGCTATAGAATACTTTTCAGGATAACACCAACCACTATATGGAGAATGGACTTGAAACTAAATTTTGGACAGATTGCTGGATGAAAAGTAGAGAATGCCTAATCAACTATAATCAAACCCTTGACGTGGATGAGAATACTTTAGTTTGAGAATGGGCAAACGATGAAGGGGAGTGGAATTTGAACAAGCTAAAAGAAGCCCTTCCTGATGAGGTGGTAGACACAATTAGAGCCATGGCGCCCTAAGTTTAGAACAGGAACAAGACACTTTCGGATAGAGGCATTCTGCAGATGGAGATTTTTTAATGGCAAGTACTTATAAATGGTTGGTTAGATGGACAGAACAAAAAATCTCTATTTGGAAAAGAGTCTCGAAATGACAAGGCCCTCAAAAAAATAAAGTATTCATTGGCTAACTATGCATCAGAGGATACCAACAAAGGAGAGGTTGAAAATTTATTCTGGGATAAATTGATGTTGTCATTACTGCATAAACAAAGAAGAGAGCATTCTTCATGTATTAAGAGACTGTCCTAAAGTCTCTAAAGTCTGGACACAACTAATCAAATTAGAAGCTATTGGAGTCTTATTTGGCAACCAGTTCGCAGAATGAATAGAACAGAATTTGAACAAAGAATTGGAAAAAGATAAATAGGCATCATGCATAGACATATTCTTCATTACTTGTTGAAGGGTATGGTTTTGAAGAAATCAAGAAGTTCATAATCAAAGTTGTCAGAAACCTAATAAAGCAACTAGAAAAATTCACATCCAAGTTCAACAAAATAGAGAAGCTTTCAAGAACAAGGAATACTTGGTCGATCGGATAAAGAAAGTTGAGAAGCACATTTTATGGAATCCACTACCAAAAAGATGGGTTGCCCTCAACACTAACGGCATGGCAAAGGGGAATCCTAGGCTAGCATCTTGTGGAGGTGCGATTCGGGATAGTCAGGGGCGATGGCTTGGAGAGTTCTCGCACAACATTGGCTTGTGCTCTACTTTTAAGGCTGAGCTGTGGAGAATCCATCAGAGACTTAACTTCGCCTGGACCATGGGTATGAGAAATATCTTTATCTATTGTAACGCCATGGCAGTGGTGGCTTTCATCAACAACTACCATGACCTCCACAACCACCCAAACCCGTTAATGTGCCGAATTAAAGAGTGGAGGAAGAAGGACTAGGACATCTGCTTCAACCATACACTGAGAGAGGGGAATCGAGTTGCCAATGAGTTGGCTAGAATAAGTTCCGGAATTGAACTAGGCTTCACTTTTTGAGACGCTCTACCGCAAGGAGTTTTGGTGCTTATGAATGACAATGGAAGGGGGGCATCCATGCCCAGCATCACCAAATTCTAATTTAGCGTTGATTTTTTTATTGTGTTATTTTTTTTATCTTTCCTTAGGCCTTAGGCCCTTCCTGTAACCCAAAAAAAAAAGAACACATACTATAACAGAAATCATCTGGCATTGATATCTTGTGCACTTTTTATATGCTAACAATTATTTTTACAAGTCTCATGTTTGTCATCTCTGTTGTTTTAACCATTTGTCCAACTCTAATTCTAAATTCTTATCCCACAACACACTAATATTCTTTTTAAGGTACCCAATATTTTCATACACATCATCATAAGTCTCCATTGTAGCACATCAATCTCAATCACACCATTATTGTCTCTTCACTATCTATGTACTCAGTTATTCCTCTATAACGACAAAATCTTCCCTTATAATGAACCGTAATGCTAAAATTATTCATCTTTACCAATCCTACCGTGATTAGAAACAACTAAATAAAAACTTTCACTAACAGAGCATGTATTTCACCTCAAACACAAATCCTCAACAAAATGAATCATGTACCAATAGAATTGTTAATACGGTATGAATGTGGATCTCAAATTAATGTTAGTAGGCTTAGTGGTGCTTTTGATAGACGGTAGAGATGGGCTGATTTTGAGAACTCCAAGAAGGCCTGGAGTTGAGTGCAGAATATTTTTGTTTATAGAAAAGTTTGCTTACACTCATAAGAAGTATTAAACAAATCAACTTGACTCGTCTTTTCTCTTTTGATTCTAAAAAAAAAAGACATCATCCATCAATGTAGTTTGGAACACGGATCACACTTTAGAACCACCTACTTAGTAAAAATAACATTATTTTATCTAAAGAAATAGAGATAAATAAGTCCCTGCATAATTTAGCAATGATAATATGATACTTAATATGCCAACTGATCACCCTAATGTGATAACTAGATAATTTTTATTACGAGTTAATGATAAAAATGATGGAGGGATCGCGTTGTCTTACAGAAAAAAAAAAAGTCAAGAACCGAATAAATTCTTTTTAAAATATATTATTTTTCATAAAAATAAATAGAGGTTGAATTTGTATTTCACATTATTCTTAACTTATAATATTTTTAATATATTGAATATATAAAAATTTTAAAAAACTCTATTGGTATACTAATAAGATATTCTTTTAAGAGGCATAAAAATTATAAAATTTTATTTTAATGAAAAATAAAAATTTACGTAAAATTAGGGAAATAAATTATACACGTACAATATAGTATTATACTATTGTAACATAATTTAAATAGTAAAATTATTGATTTAATTAAAATTTTCAAAATCAATTAGTTTATTTAAAATTATAATATAAATTAAATCAAAATTTTACTTATCTATCGTAATTTTGACGGCACTTCACTTGAGAAGTTTCGTGGCGGTATACGACTTTATTGATAAAAATCATTAATAAATGACGGAGAATATACGTTTTAAGCCAAGTCTCTGGTGGCTATGTCTATAGTAATTAGTGGTGGCTAAGACTACATTTTTAACTTAAAAGTGTAACTCTTCACAAAGAAAAGCGTCACCTAATGGAAAAAAGTAAATTAGAAGATTTAAGAGAAGAAATAATTAAGTTATCAAAATTAATAGATCAAAAATTAATGATTTTAACTAATGTTAACTGTAATGACACCGAATTCTTAAAATCAATACAAAATGATTTTTCTCAAAATCTTTATTTTACTATAAGTTTTATTGAAGGACTTCAAAAACCTGAAAAAACTTATTTTTCACACAGAATTTCTAAAAAATGTTACCATGGAAATGATTCTCCACATCTTTATCATACTTTTAACCTATAATTAAATTCTATAGTAGATATGCTTGAAGAAATATTAGTATCCATAAAATTTCAAAGAAATAAAGAAAAAGAGAATCCCAAAGAAGAAAAATTTCAAAATATAATCAACATAACAGATCTAAAAGTAAAACCACCACTAAAATTTTGAATATTGAAGAAAAATTAGAAGAAGTTACAATGCTTTTTAAACAATTAAAAATGGCTCAAGAAAATAATATTATGGATCATAGTTTTCAAATAGAGGAAGAATTAGTAAATTCTAAAAATATAGAAAATGAAGAACACATCCTAGATTATTCAAGTGACAAAGAACCAGCAATTCCAATACAAGTAAAAAATGAAGCTGGAACATCTAAAGATAACCAATCTCAATATAAATGGGAAACAAGTTTTGATAATTATGCTTTTAAAAAAGGGTTTATAAATAAAGATTCAAAATATACAAAAATACCATCAAAATACATCCCTAAAATCCAGGAAATGGAAGGAGAAAGAATGCTCGATTTAGACTGCAAAAAGAACGAAAAAGAAATTTTCGAAAACTGGTTGAATTCCTTCTTATTAGAAGCCTTTACTAATCCAAAACTTGGTGAATTGTCTGGAAGGGACATTTGGAATTACATAGGATTTCATACTAAAGGAACTATAAGAGATTATATGACATCAATAGAAAACCAAATAATAGAAGATTTAGCAACAAAAACAACAACTTATGATAAGATATTATATATAATGATGATT
>NC_029775.3:94141475-94151141 GCF_000817695.3 Arachis duranensis | reverse complement strand
ACATAACCTGGTCAGGATGTCTAAAAGCTAAGAAAGCTATAAAAAGTTTGGAACAAGAAAAAGAATCACTAGATTCTAAATATCCCCCAAAGGAATTACTTTGCAGGTATATTTCAGGGACTTTTACTCCAACAGAACAGAGATATACTACTCATGAAAGGGAAACTCTAGCAGCAATTAAATCTCTTAAGAAATGGAAAATTGATTTACTACCCAAAGAATTTACATTAAGGACAGATTCAAGTTATTTAACAGGTTTCATACGATATAATTTGAAAGTTGATTATAATCATGGACGACTGGTAAGATGGCAATTATTTTTGTTACAATATCCAATAAAAATTGAATATATTAAGGATGACAAAAATGTTATTGCAGATACATTAACAAGAGAATGGACTTCGTCTACAACGCATTAAATCAAGAAATTCAAAAATATGAACAAGAACTCGAAAAATGCAAGCATTGTCAGCAAATAAGGACACAGATCCAATCCCTCAAGAAGGCCATTGAAGCAATGAAATTAACACAACAAGCAAAACCATCAGAGTTCAGCCAGCTAAGCGTGGTGGACAAATCAGGTGAGGAAAAAATTCCAGAAAATAAAACAATTGCTGAAATCATCAAAAAATCCACCCAAGATAAAAAATATTATGTAATTTATAATGGTCCATGAAAGGAGTATATGATGTCTGGGAAAAAGCAGCACCATTTACACATCAATCAAGGATAATTCATAAAGGAGGGTTTTTAACACTGAAAGAAGCAAAGGAATCCTTCAGAGAATATGAAGCTCTTCATCCAGAGCAAACCCTAAAAAGAGCAGATAAAGCTCCAATTCAAACCCAGAGAACGGGGATAATAAGAAACATTCCTACAAGGGCTGAAATCAAGGAAAAGAAAAGGGTCTGTAGATCAAATCTCAGAGAAACCCTTAACATAGTCCTGAATTGGACTGAAGAAAAAAGGGCAATCTTGGGATATTATCCTATTGCGAAAGAACAGCTAACAAAGCTGGTTATATTTCCAGAGGCTTCCCCATCTGACACCTATCAGTTTTTCCAGTATGGATTAATTGATACAATTCTAATTTTTAATGATCTAAAAATTATTAGTGAGTTTTCTGCAGGATTTGTTGATGCAGTAAAGAGATTTAAAAATATGATTGACAACGTAAATCCAAGGGATATATCCCTAAAATTTACGAATAGTCAACCTATTTTTAATGAAGAAAAAGAATGCTTGGTTCCAGCACATCAAGTAATCTTCAAGTCCGTCTTCCCAGGAAATTTTCAACCAATTGATCAAGTTCAGGATTTAACAATCTACAGTCATGAAGGAAGACTAGCCAGCACACTAGCAAGGGTCTTCGAAAGAACTCAAAAGATAACAAGGGAATCTCACACAAGAATCAATTATAAAAGCAGAAATACTTTGCTTGTGTCTAGTAAAAGGAATGAAATTGAAGAAAGAGAGATGAGACTCTTGGTAGAGTTTGAATCTGCATTCTACAATCTATCCGGGCTCTTAGAAAAACTCCCTGAAGGGATAAAAAGGAATCTCTGCTATTTGATAAAAAACAGAGAAGACCACAAGTGCCAGCTATGTGTCTCAGAGTTATCTGAAGAAAGCAATAATGAAACGGAATCAACCCACATGATAAAGGAAGAAGACAACGCATCTGAAGGTCACATGATGAAAGAGGAGGACAGCACATCTGAAGCATCTCTCAACATAGTAACGTAAGCGCTTAGGTCATAGAGCACCAACGATGTAGCTGGTGCAAGATAATAAACAATGACGTAAGCAATGACGACATAAGAAGGGTAAGGATGGGAATTGTCCATCAGACCCAACCATTATAAATAGATTTCTTAGGCAATTGTAGAAGGCATCAGACAATAGAAAGAAGGAGGCTAAGAGTACTCATATGCTAGGAGAGCAAGGAGGAAGCTGCCGAGGTGATCCTGTAGTCTGAAGAAGAATTCCCTTAGGAAAAACCAATTCTAAACTCCCCTCTGGAGTTAGTATCTATAATCTCCCCTCTGGAGATAAAAACATCTTATATAAAATATTCTAAATAAAGGTTGTTTTTCTCCAGAAATGTACGCCATTATCCTAATCTCTTAGTTATGAATTATTTAGAAAGTTTAGAATTAACGGAAGAATCTGATTATTATAGATTATCTGTCAAATCTACATATATGAAAGGAATTAATTCACCAATAAACTTAGCAATCTGTGATAAAAGAATTACTGATGACCCAATAGATCAAATAATTGGAATTGTTCATGGAAACTTGGCAAACGTAAATGTTAAATTCAATGCCCATCTTGGATACGCTATACCTTTATCAACTGAAAATCTTGGAAGATCTATAAGCTTAGCTTATAAATTTCACAGAAAGAATCTAATGGAACAAGATGATGAACCATTTTCAATTACATATGCGATAAATTATGCTTTAACAAATAGCCATCATAGTATAATATTTAAAAACAGAGAAAGAATTTATGTTGATGAATTATTTAAGAATATTGGAAAAACAGAAATACCAAAATATAAAGCTATTGAAAACCCAGTTCTATTATTAAAAGAACCATCAGGAAAATTAGTTTCATCGAATTTTCAAATTAGAGAATCTAAAATTAGTAGCCCTTTAAGTTTATCTAAGTTAAAAATCAAAGAAGAAAATTCTGAAATAAAAGAACTAACAAAAAAGGTCGAAAAATTAAATGAAACCCTAAACACTAAATTATGACAGTAAATAAAGAAAAAATATATGTGACTTATCAAGACAAGAAACAAGAGCTATTTGAAAGAAAAAATCGGTTGAATTATTTATAGTTTTCTGAAATAAATCAAAGAGCATTCAAAGCCCTAAAAATAATCTATGACAAGTTGAAAAGAGAAGTTGAAGTGCTAGAGAAATTAATAGAATCTCTAGAAAATAGTGATGAATCAATGATAGAGTTTGCAGAAATTTTAAAATAAATAATGAAGCATAAAAAGATTGAAAAACCAGAAAATAAAATTAAAAGAAATAGGACGAGAAAATTAAAAGGTAAAATAAAGGAGTATAAAAGGGAATTAAACAATCTTCAGATTAAAATTAATGATCTTATAATAAGAAGGATAGAAATATAAACAAGTTGGAATTGAACTTAAAAAAGTTATAAATGCCTGGAAAACCATATTATGACCTAAAAGAATTAAAGCTGTTAAAAGAAAAAATGGAGAATGAAATTGAAAAATTAAACAGATATTTAGAAACAGGAGAAAGTGTAGAAATAAAAGAAGTTATTGAGGATTTGAGAAGTTATATTAAAGAAAAAGACAAACAGATAAAAGATTTTATATACAATAATCCATGCAAAAAGGAATATTATAAACTAAAACAAGATTGAAAAGTTATAAATCAAAACTGGTAGAAATGGTCAATACTTTCAAAGAAAAATACGAAGAGCTAATAGAAATTTCGAAAAAAGAAATTAAAAGAAAAATCGAAATTAAAAATTTGGTATCAGAGCCAAGTTAACGATTAAGGGTAACACTTTCTCTTTAAGCAACACTTTTAGTGATACGTTTAAAAAAAAAATCAGTTACCAAATGTCTACAATTAATTGGTAAACTTCTTTGTAGTCACCATAGGTACAATAAGATAATAGGTACCATAGAAGGCACCTACGTTTTAAAGTTCGTTAAACAGGTTATGTGCACTAAAAATAGTTATTCAATCGTACTAATTATAATTCTAAAGTTGGTACAAATATATTATGTTAGTTATTTAATTTTGAATTTATTTATTTTGTGTCTTAAAAATATATATTAAGTTTATAAATTAAAAATTTTTATTGAAAATAAAAAAAAAGAAAGCTTTTAATATATTTATTTTATATTTATTAAATATAAATATTTAAAATTTGAATCCAACTATATATCCAAATATTTTTGTATCTAAATCCAATCAAATAGATTCAAACTCAATAAAAACCACTTTCATTACACCCGCGTGTATACACGCGCATTTCATTGTTTCAATAACGCTTCTTCTTCTTCGTCTTCATCTTCATCTTAGTCTTCATCTTCGCGTTCTTCTTTCTTTTTCTTCGCTTTCCTCTTTCTTTGTCTTCGCATTCCTCCTTTTTTTCACGTTCTTCCTTCTTCTTTTTCGCCTTCTTCCTTCTTCTTCGCATGTTTTCTTTCAATCGTTATTCTTTTATTATTACTATTACTGTCGTATTTTTTCTTTTCCTCCTTTCAATTGAGGTTCATTTGGATCTAGAATTTGGTTCAGATTTAGTGAATACTTAACAGTAGTATCAAGTGAACCTAACTCAATTCACAAATGAACCGAATTCAATTCAGATTTAAACAAAAAGTGATAAACATTCAATCAACAAGAAAAACACATTTTAATTCATTTCTGCATGCAACTGAACTCAATATAAACTAAGAAATGAACCGAATTTTTTAAGGAATAACAGATTTGGTGAATACTTAAAATTAGTATCAAGTGAATCTAACTCAATTTACAAATGAACCGAATTCGGTTTAGATTTGAACAAAAAATGATAAACATTCAATTAGTAAGAAAAGCATATTTCAATTCATTTTTGCATGCAAATGAACTCAATTAAACTAAGAGATGAACCAAATTTCTTAAGGAATAATAAATTTGGTGAATACTTAAAAGTAGTATCAAGTGAATCTAACTCAATTCACAAATGAACCAAATTCGGTTTAGATTTGAACAAAAAGTAATAAACATTCAATAAGCAAAAAAAGCATATTTTAATTCATTTTTGCATGCAAATAAACTCAATTAAACTAAGAGATGAACCAAATTTCTTATGGAATAACAAATTGGTGAATACTTAAAAGTAATATCAAGTGAATCTAACTCAATTCACAAATGAATCGAATTCGATTCAGATTTGAACAAACAGTTAAAAAATTACTTAAAGAATAAAAATTTTGGTCAATACTTATCAGCAGTATCAAGTGAATCTCAATTAACACACAAATGAATCAAAATTATTTAATGATGACATTAGAGAAAATTAGAACTAATCAAAACTGCACAAATTTAAAAGAAAAAGAAGAAGAAGAGAGATGAGAACAAAGAAAAAAAATAAAAAAAATAAAAAAGCGAGTGATTTAAAATTTTTTTATAATAATTTAGTTAAATATTTTGTTTAAATATAAAATTTTATTCTTAAAATTTTTTATAAATAATAAATTTATCATTTATCTTTAAGATACATGTTAAGTAAACTTATAATATTTTTCTGTCATGTACCTGTTTACATTGTGTTAAAGATAAAGATTAATATAGTACACTTCAAAAATATTATAGAGAAATATAGGGTACAGAGCAAATTTTAAAGATGTGCTTACATGGCAAAATTCAAACCACACATTCTAAAGCCACACTTTTCACTTAAAATCGTAACTCTTCACAAAAAAAAGCGTCACCTAATGGAAAAAAGTAAATTAGAAGATTTAAGAGAAGAAATATTAGTATCCATAAAATTTCAAAGAAATAAGGAAAAAGAGAATCCCAAAGAAAAAAAATTTTAAAATATAATCAACATAACAGATTTAAAAGTAAAACCACCACTAAAATTATGAATATTGAAGAAAAATTAGAAGAAGTTACAATGCTTTTTAAACAATTAAAAATGGCTCAAGAAAATAATATTATGGAACAGGGATTTCAAATAGAAGAAGAATTAGTAAATTCTGAAAATATGAAAAATGAAGAACACATCCTAGATTATTCTAGTGACGAAGAACCAGCAATTCCAATACAAGTAAAAAATAAAGCTGGAACATCTAAGGATAATCAATCTCAATTTAAATGGGAAACATGTTTTGATAATTATGATTTTAAAAAAGGGTTTATAAATAAAGATTCAAAATATACAAAAATACCATCAAAATATGTTCCTAAAATCCAGGAAAAGGAAGGAGATAGAATGCTCGATCTAGACTGTAAAAAGAATGAAAAAGAATTTTTCGAAAACTGGTTAAATTCCTTCTTATTAGAAGCCTTTACCAATCCAAAATTTAGTAAATTATCTGGAAGAGACATTTGGAATTACATAGGGTTTTATACTAAAGGAACTATAAGAGATTATATGACATCAATAGAAAACCAAATAATAGAAGAATTAGCAGTAAAAACAACAGCTTATGATAAGATATTATATATAATGATGATTCTATATAAAGAATTTTTTAGAAAAAATATTATAGATCATAGACAAGAAGTCTATAATAAAGAATATCAAGAAGCAAAAAACTATTTAGCTAATATTCAGATATATGATTTATGTAATGTAGAGTCTTATATATGTGAATATAGAATACATTATTACAAATTAAAAGAAGAAGATAAAAATTATTATCTTAGTATGTATATAACAAAACTTCCATATCCTGCTAATGAATTTATAATGGGAAGATTTATAAGAGAAATAAATAGAGGGACAATTAAAAATAATTTTGGTGGAGCAACCTCTGCAATAACAGAGGAAATAAAAGAACGTTGTATGCAAGAAGCGACTCAAAAAAGATTTGCAAATATAATTAGAATTTGCTATCAGGATAATGAAGAGATACCTCAAAAATATGGTTTTAATAAAAACCTTCAAAGAAAAAGAAAATATCAATTTAGAAAAAGAAAATACTATCCAAACTGGAGAAAAAAGAGGTATTTTAGGAAGGAAAATAACAATAAAAACAAAAGACAAAAAAATAACTATTGCCCAAATAAAAAAAATTGTAAGTGTTGGTATTGCCAAGAAGAAGGACACTATGCAAATGAATGTCCAAAAAAGAAGGATAAAAAGGATCTTACTAAACAAATAGAAATTGCTAAGTCTTGTTTCATGAAACCATTAGAGGAATCTGATGATAACTTAGACTATATTTTTGAATATGTCTCAGAAACAGACTCAGAGATTGAGTAATAATGCCACATTTATTACTATAAAAATAACAGAAAAGTTTATAAATGCTTTCATAGATTCTGGAGCAACACAATGCTTTGCTAGTTCAAATATAAAACTTGATTGGAAAAAATTAAAGAAACCATTAAGAGTTAGAATAGCTGACAAATCAATACATAAAATTGACCAAAAAGCAGAGATGACTGAAATTTTTATTCAAAATTATAGGTTCATTGTTCCATCTATATATATGTTAGATTCTGGAATGGATTTTATCATAGGAAATAACTTTTTAAGGCTATATCATCCATTCATTCAAGAATTAACATATATAGTTTTAAAAGCTCCATACGATTCTTCAATAAATCAAAAATCAAAACGTATAAAAATACCAACTACTACTATAGATAAGATTCCAAAATTTAAAATATTTTCTATATTAGAGACATGTTATTTAAATTTATACTTTCAGATAAAAATTCCAAAAAATAATCTTGAAATAAAGATAGAAGAACTTTTGGATGAAATTTGTGCTGAAAATCTTTTAGATATTAAAAATACAAATAACGAATTAGTAAGCATTAAATTAAAAGATCCTACAAAAGAGATAAATGTTTCAAATAGAATTCCTTATTCCGCAAGAGATAGAGAACAGTTCTCATTAAAATGTAGAGATCTTTTAGAAAAAGAAATTATAAGATTAAGTAAAAGTCCTCATGCGACTCCAGCCTTTTATGTCGAAAACAATAATGAAATTAAAAGGGGAAAACGAAGAATGGTTATTAACTATAAGAAGATGAATGAAGCAACTATTGGTGATGCTTATAAACTTCCAAGAAAAGACTCTATTTTAGAAAAAATCAAAGGAGCAACTTGGTTTTCATCTCTTGATGCAAAATCAGGATATTGGCAACTTCGTTTAGACGAAGAAACAAAGAAATTAACTGCTTTTACTTGCCCAACAAAAGAATCAACAAGTGTGTTACTCTATGAATGGAATGTATTACCATTCGGATTAAAACAAGCTCCAGGTATTTATCAAAGATTTATGGAAGAAAATCTAAAAGAGTTAAATGAATTTGTTTTAGTGTACATTGATGATATACTAGTTTTTACAAAACAGGATAAAGAAGATCATCTTCAAAAATTATTAATAGTTTTAGAAAGATGTAAAGAAAAATGATTAGTTCTTAGCAAAAAGAAAGCAAGAATAGCAAAACAAGAAATAGAGTTTCTTGGATTAATTCTATCCACCCAAGGAAAGCTAAAACTTCAACCAAATGTTCTAGAAAAGGTAAATTTATTTCCTAATAAAATAGAAGATAGGAAACAATTACAAAGATTTTTAGGATGTATAAATTATATTTCTGATTAAGGATTTTTAAAGAATATAACAGAATACACTAAAAGCTTATTTCCAAAAATAGGTACTAAAAAAGAATGGAAATGGGATGAAATAGATAGTATGCAAATTCAAAGAATTAAAGAATTATGCGAAAAACTTCTAGAACTTTATATTCCAGAAGAAAATGAGTATTTAATAGTAGAAACAGATGCTTCAGACATAACCTGGTCAGGTTGTCTAAAAGCTAAAAAAGCTATAAAAAGTTTAGAACAAGAAAAAGAATCACTAGATTCTAAATATTCCTTAAAGGAATTACTTTTCAGGTATATTTTAGGGACTTTTACTCCAACAGAACAGAGATATACCACTCATGAAAAGGAAACTCTAGCAGCAATTAAATCTCTTAAGAAATGGAAAATTGATTTACTACCCAGAGAATTTACATTAAGGACAGATTCAAGTTACCTAATAGGTTTCATACGATATAATTTAAAAGTTGATTATAATCATGGGCGATTGGTAAGATGACAATTATTTTTATTACAATATCCAATAAAAATTGAATATGTTAAGGGTGACAAAAATGTTATTGCAGATACATTAACAAGAGAATGAAGTTCGTCTACAACGCATTAGATCAAGAAATTCAAAAATATGAGCAAGAACTCAAAAAATGCAGGCATTGCCAGCAAATAAGGACACAGATCCAATCTCTCAAGAAGGTCATTGAGACAATGAAATCAACACAACAAGCAAAACCATCAGAGTTCAGCCAGCTAAGCATGGTGGACAAATCAGGTGAAGAAAAAATTTCAGAAAATAAAACAATTGCTGAAATTATTAAAAAATCTACCCAAGATAAAAAATATTATGTAATTTATAATGGCCCCATGAAAGGAGTATATGATGCCTGGAAAAAAGCAGCACCATTCACACATCAATCAAGGATAATTCATAAAGGAGGATTTCTAACACTGGAAGAGGCAAATGAATCCTTCAGGGAATATGAAGCTCTCCATCCAGAGCAAACCCTAAAATGAGCAGATAAAGCTCCAATTCAAACCCAGAGAACAGGGATAATAAGAACATTCCTACAAGGACTGAAATCAAGAAAAAGAAAAGGGTCTGTAGAACAAATCTCAGAGAAACCCTTAACATAGTCCTGAATTGGACTGAAGAAAAAAGGGCAATTTTGGGATATTATCCTATTGTCAAAGAACAACTAACAAAGCTGGTTATATTTCCAGATGCTTCCCCGTCTGACACCTATCAGTTTTTTCAGTATGGATTAATTGATACAATTTTAATTTTTAATGATCTAAAAATTATTAGTGAGTTTCCTGCAGAATTCGTTGATGCGGTAT
>NC_029775.3:94138139-94141318 GCF_000817695.3 Arachis duranensis | reverse complement strand
TCCCAGGAAATTTTCAACCAATTGATCAGATTCAAGATTTAACAATTTACAGTCATGAAGGAAGGCTAGCCAGCACATTAGTAAGGGTCTTTGAAAGAACTCAAAAAATAACAAAGGAATCTCACACAAGGATTAATTATAAAAGTAGAAATACTCTGCTTGTGTCCAGTAAAAGAAATGAAATTGAAGAAAGAGAGATGAGACTCTTGGTGGAATTCGAATCAGCATTCTACAACTTATCTGGACTTTTAGAAAAGCTTCCTGAAGGGATAAAGAGGAATCTCTGCTATTTGATAAAAGACAGAGAAGATCACAAGTGCCAGCTATGTGCCTCAGAGATATCTGAAGAAAGCAATAATGAAACGGAATCAACTCACATGATGAAGGAAGAAGACAATGCATCTGAGGGTCACATGATAAAAGAGGAGGACAGTGCATCTGAAGCATCTCTTAATATTATTGCATAGTGACGTAAGCACTTAGGTCATAAAGCACCAATAATGTAGCTGGTGCAAGAAAACAAATAATGACATAAGCAATGACGTCATAAGAAGGATAAAGATGAGAATTGTCCATCAAACCCAACTATTATAAATAGGATGCTTAGGCAATTGTAGAAATCATCAGAAAACAGAAAGCAGAAGGTTAAGAGTACTCATATGCTAGGAGAGTAAGGAGGAAGCTGCCGAGGCGATTTTGTAGTCTGAAAAAAGAATTCCCTTAGGAAAAAATAGTTTTAAACTCCCCTCTGGAGTTAATATCTATAATCTCCCCTCTGGAGATAAAAACATCTTATGTAAAATATACTAAATAAAGGAAGTTTTTTCTCCAGAAAGGTACGGCTTTATCCTAATCTCTTAGTTATGAATTATTTAGAAAGCTTAGAATTAACGGAAGAATCTGATTATTATAGATTATCTGCCTTATTAGATAATGAAAAACAGGCTGTTCTAAAAACAGAATTAAATCTCAAATCAAATGAAAATTTTAATAAACAAAATCTTTTAAAAGAAGTTTTTAATAGAAAAAATATAATATACTATGGAAAAATTCAACTTGAAGCCCCTATAAAGATAAAATTCGCCAATGGAGAACTTGAAATAGCTTTGATAAATGATGAAGAATTGAGTAAACAGATTGAGAAAATTAAGGATCAACAAAAAAGATCTAAAATTGGATGGATTCATATTAGTACTATACAAGTCTTAATCAAATCTACATATATGAAAGGAATTAATTCACCAATAAGCTTAGCAATCTGTGACAAAAGAATTACTGATGACCCAATAGATCAAATAATTGAAATTATTTATGGAAACTTGGCAAACGTAAATATTAAATTCAATGCCCATTTTGGATACGCTATACCTTTATCAACTGAAAATCTTCGAAGATCCATAAGTTTGGCTTATAAATTTCACAGAAAGAATCTAATGGAACAAGATGACGAATCATTTTCAATTACATATGCAATAAATTATGCTTTAACAAATAGCCATCATAGTATAATATTTAAAAACAGAGAAAGAATTTATGTTGATGAATTATTTCAGAAAATTGTAAAAACAGAAATACCAAAATATAAAGCTATTGAAAACTCAGTTCTATTATTAAAAGAACCGTCAGGAAAATTAGTTTCATCGAATTTTCAAATAAGAGAATCTAAAATTAATAGCCCTTTAAGTTTATCTAAGTTAAAAATTAAAGAAGAAAATTCTGAAATAAAAGAACTAACAAAAAAGGTCAAAAAATTAAATGAAACCCTAAACATTAAATTATGACAATAAATAAAGAAGAAATATATGTAATTTATCAAGACAAGAAACAAGAGCTCTTTGAAAGAGAAAATTTGAATTATTCTAAAATAAATCAAAGAGCATTTGAAGCCCTAAAAATAATCTATGACAAGTTGAAAAGAGAAGTTGAAGAACTAGAAAAATTAATAGAATCTCTAGAAAATAGTGATGAATCGATGATAGAGTTTGCAGAAATTTTAAAATAAATAATGAAGCATAAAAAGATTGAAAAACCAGAAAATAAAATAAAAAGAAAAAGGACGAGAAAATTAAAAAGTAAAATAAAAGAGTGTAAAAGGGAATTAAATAATCTTCAGATTGAAATTAATGATCTTATAATAAAAAGGATAGAAATAAGAATAAATATAAACAAGTTGGAATTAAACTTAAAAAATGCCTGAAAAACCCTATTATGACTTAAAAGAATTAAAGCTGTTAAAAGAAAAAATAGAGAATGAAATTGAAAAATTAAACAGATATTTAGAAACAAGAGAAAGTGTAGAAATAAAAGAAGTTATTGCGGATTTAAAAAATTATATTAAAGAAAAAGACAAACAGATAAAAGATTTTATATATAATAATTCATGCAAAAAAGAATATTATAAACTAAAACAAGATTGAAAAGTTATAAATGAAAATTATAAATATACAACAATGACTAGAAATAAATGCAAGAGAAATAGTAGAAATGGTCAATACTTTAAATTATGAATTTACAAATTATTTAAATAAAGCACCACCAATTGAATCTATACAAATTATAAACTTATTCAAAATAAAATACGAAGAGTTAATAGAAATGTTGAAAAAGTCGACGATAAAAAATTGGTATCAGAGCCAAATTAACGATTAAGGGTAACACTTTCTCTTTAAGCAACACTTTTTAGTGATACGCTTTTAAATCAATAAAACAAAAATCTGTAAATCTGTACAGATTTACATCTTTACAGTAGATGGACCCAAATATTATTAGTGTAATTATAATTTTAAAAAATATTTTAGTGCATATGAGTAATATTAAAGACCACTCGCCTGACTCGGATAACGGAAGGGTCTGGAGTCACCCAACAGCGACAATCAAATACCAACCTAGCCTCCAATGAATCCAAAGACGTTCAGAAAAATTTAACATTCCAAGCCGCCAAAGTGGAACAATCGAACAAGATCCACATACACTTGCTCTCATTCGCGAGCGACACTTGACATCAATGACGTTTACGCTGGCATTGATTACAAAGATTAATTATTTCAATTATTAGACCCTACAGCGGATAGCACGAATCACCAAAAGATGACTTAAAATAATACTAGACAATAGTTTCCTTTCCTGCATTTTTTTCAGAAAATAATTGATCCCCAATAAAATAATTAAACTTTTCATGA
>NC_029775.3:94123068-94137929 GCF_000817695.3 Arachis duranensis | reverse complement strand
AATTATCATCAATTACACATTTTTATTTATTTAAGAGTAGTTTTATCTACTCATAACAATTTTATTAGTAAGGTTTATTTTTACATTAATACGTTATTTTTTGTTTTTTTGGATAATTATTTTAAAATATTTTTTATTTTTTTTTCGTAATATTATCGACTCTAATTTTTATTGTGCTAATACGTGTGCTTTTTGTTTTTGGACAATTGTTTTAACGCAAATAGATAAAAATTTATATTATATATGTAAAGTTAATAGGTAAAATAATTTTTGAAAGATACATTGATTTTTATTTTTGTCTTTAAAAGAATAAATTAATCAAATTTCTCTTCAAAAGATAATACATATCATCAAGTTAATTCTTTTGTCATCTCTTTTGTTAGTTCTTTTCTTATCTCTTTTTATAATAAAATTTTGTACGAGGCATTCTATTAAACATCTTATATACATTATGTTTAATTCATCAAATTTAGAAAAGAATTTTTTACATACTCTTTGAGTATAGTGTGGTAAAGTACATCAAGTTTGTCGTAGTCGTTGAAGGTATCAAAGACATATGAGGCTTCGAAGATGCTGTCGAGCCTGTAAATAAGTGCTAATAATAGAAGTCATTCTTGAGGATAAAGAAAAAGAATTGGTGGAGCTCAATGAGAGAGTTACAGATTTCTAGGAGAGCCGATGAAACTGTCTAACTACCAACAATGAGAAAATTAAACATCAAAATAAATATCATGGAGTTATCTTTTAAGGTGTCCAAATCTGTTATCTTTTAAAAATGAATTGATTAATTTATTTTTTTAAGAACGAAAATAAAAATCGAAATATCTTTCAAGACCATTTTAATTATATATATATAAAATTATGAATATTTAATTTGTTCTTTTAAATTAGTCATTTTAGTCTTATTGTCTCTTTTTTTTATAATATATCTTTTACTCTCAATTTTTATATACTATTTATCATCTGAATTATATATTATTAAAATTAAATTTCTTCAATTAATAGAATAGTAGACGTGGCATTTTTTAAAAGCGTTTTTTGATTTATTTTATTATATTATTTAGTATTTTATTCGATCAAATTAACTATAACTAATCAATTATATTATTTTTTGATTTGACTAGAATAAATAAATTAATTTTATTTTAATTTATATTATTTTTGTCTTATATATTTTAATTAATAATTTTTAAAAGTGTTATAATTAATTATTTATTTAATTTGATTGAAATAAATATCAAATAATTTATTATTTTATTTGACTACATTAATTATAATTAATTAATTATATTAATTATTTAATTTAATTAAAACAAATAAATTAATTTTATTTTAATTTGTATTAATTTTTTTCTTATATATTTTGATTAACAATTTTTAATAGTGTTATCATTTTTAATGACATATTTATAAAGTATTTTTTATTTATTTAACTTACTTTATTTAGCCAAACAATTATAATTAATTCACTACATCAATTATTTAATTTAATTAATTCAAATATATGTTATTTGATTTAATTTATTATCATATTACTGTTTGAGTCGTTATTTATTAACAATTCTTCTTTATTTTTTTTCTTTGATTTTAAATATTTTTATTTTAAATTTTTTATTTTTATTCATTATTTATATTTCTTTTTTATTTTAATATCAAATCAATATTTCTATTAGTATTTTTTTTTGTAATTTATTGTTTAATATATGTTCACCATCAATTATATAGTCATGAATATTTTTTTAATTTATTAAAAAAAATTTCATTCCTTCTTTTTTTTTATTTTATCCATTTCTATCTTTCATTGTAAAAAATCATATGTGCTAAAAGAAAATCTCTTTTTTAATCACTAATTATTCTTTATTCGGTAATTTTTTTCTCTTATAATTCATTATTTTTAGTCATTGATTTTTTTAAACTATAAAATATTATTATTTGTTAGTATACTCTATTTCTTCTATTTTTTATTTTATTCTTATTTATTTAATTTTTTTATAATTTTTATTACGTAATTTATGATTTTTATCTCACACAAATTAATCTATTATAACTCTTCACATGTTAGGTTTTTTCGATGTTTAAATTATATTCCTTACATACTTAATTTTATTTCTAATTTGAGAGATTAAGTGATAAAATAACATCGATAAAAATTATTATGCGTTATCTTCTTCATCTTTTTTACTTATCTCTTTTTTTTAGAGATCATGAATAATTATATACAATGATTCTTATAGATAAAAAATAAGTATTGTATCGTATCTTCTTTTAACAAAATTTTTATTATTTATCTTGAAATAAAAAAAATATTATAAATTACTTATAATTAATAAATCTGTCATCATTATAACAAGATTATGCATTTAGTTGTGCATTTATTTTAACTTTAGTAATTTTAGTATGTATTTAAACTACCAAAAAATAAAATTATTTCTAAGTACAAATATAGTTCAACACAAGAATCGATAAAAATATGTTAATAAATTTTAACAGCTAACAATGATAGTTATATTACTTTAATTTCGAGAATGAATATAATAATAATAATAATAATAATAATAATAATAATTTAAAGACAAATTTTTTAATATTTTAATATAAGAATAAGAGAATTTAAAAATTTTAGTCATGATTCATCAGAAAAATGTCTATAAATTTAACCTTTAATATTATTGAAAGAAAATTTTTAAAAAAATTGTTTAATATAAATATTTTAATTTAATTATATATAAGATATTACTATTATTGAATAATTGTTATACTTTAAAAACAATAAAATTGTTACTCATTGATTTTATTATTTTAATATTAACAATGAGTACTAATATTTTACATATTTTTATATATTATTCCGTATATATATATATATATTAGTTAAATTATGAATTATATTCTTAACCATTAATAAAGCCATTTATTGTTTCTTAACTACTCTCTTTCTTCATTTTTAGTTAAATATTATTTAGTTTTTTTTAATTACTCCTTATTTTAAGTTTTCTAATAAACTATGATGTACGGACACTGACACGGATACGGAACACGACACAACACAGGACACGTCAACACACGAATTTTAAAATCTTACATGACATAGGGACACGCATGCATATAAAATATAAAGTATTTTTTAGATAAATCGTAATGATATTTTGATATTTTATTGATATTAAAATATAAATTAAAATTTTTAATTATTTTTAATGTCTTATATTAATTATATCAAGTATTTAAAATATTTTTTTGTTTTAATAAATAATAATATATATTATATCTAAATTTATTTTAAGAATATATGTTAAGAATAAGATTGGACACGCTCACACGTGATGGTATTTATTAGGTGTGTCTAAGCGTGTCCAGAGAAGAATTTTTTTATTAAGACACGGTTGAACACAACAGACATGCGTATCGGACAATTGTCGATAAGTGTCATTTTCGAATTGAGTCCGACATGCGAACACGATAACTCAGCGAAGTGTCCGTGTTTCATAGCTAATATACGTGCATCCTAATCAAAGTTATATTTGAAAGGCTAAACTATCATGACAACTTCTCATTTTTCAAAAGGTTGACAAAAATAACTTTTACTTTTGATACGATAAAAATATTTTTAAAATATGATAAAATACAACAAAATAATTAAAAAAATATAAGCAATAATTAATTTTTTATTTAACAAATTACTTATACATTTGATTCAAAATTTTATAAAAATATTTAGATAACTATTTAAAAAATACATATTATTTGATAATATATATATATTTAATAATAAATATTTTTATCGTATTTAAAATATTTTAAAGATATTTTTGTTATTAACAAAAGTAGGATTTTTTCAGTGTTTTAAAAAACTCGAGAATGATTTCATTAATATAATTTACCTTATGGGATAAAAGGAAAGAATGAAAAATATTTTTAAAATTGAAAAGGATAAAATTTGTATATGTTCTTATTTAAAAACACATTTAATTCATGTTATCACATGTTTATTTTTCAATTTTTATAATATTATTTTATATTATAAACTAAAAAGAGTGTTACAAGTGTGTTGAAAATAAAGAAAAGTTAATAATGATGCTAAAAAGAGTGATACAAAAATTCTCCCAACTAACAAGTTGACCATCTATCTCTTTATTTAATACTAGATTAAAACCCACACAATACACAGAAAACTATATTAATTATATTTATAGTATAAATTTAAGATATTATATATGTTATTTAGAAATATATTAGATTATATATAAGTTAATATTAAATTTAAAAGTTAATTTATAAAAAATATTGTACAATATATTTATTTATTTTGGCCATTTATATATGATTTAATAATATTATTATTCAACAAAAATAAATACAAAAAATACTATTTTAATATAGATAATAATTGTACTTCATTATTATTTTATAATTCAATTGAATAATAATATGGATTAAATTTAATTAATTAAGAAGTTTAAATTTTATTTAGTAACATATCAAAATTAATTTAAATTTTATAACGGTTGATAACAAATGACAATTTAAAATAAAAAGATTAATTCAAAATTTAATAATTATGAAAATAAAATTATACATGAATTAGACTATAAATAATAAAAATATTTAATTAAAGTTTATTCACCTTATTTTACATAATTATTTTTTATTTTTATTCTTTAAATAGTTACCTTTTTTTTAATCTTTTTTAGGTTATATTTAAATAATATGGTACAATTATAAAATTATTAAATAAAATATAAGTATATATAAATATTACTAATATTTTGATAATTAAAAATGATATTTAATTTTTTAATTTTATTTTTCATGAATCATGATAACATGTATTTTCAACAATATTATTACAACTATATAATATAAAAAAATGTAAATTGTTTAAAAAATATATATAAATGACAAAGACACTATTTATTAACCAAATTCTAGTTGTGCAAAAAATTAGCAATAATAGAGAGGGAGAAAGAGAAAGATGTATTATGTTAGAGAAGATAAAGAAAATGTGTAAATTGAATGTTGATTTATATAGTAAATATTATTAATGTTTTGATAATTAAAAATGATATTCGATTTTCAAATTTTATTTTTCATGAATCATGATAACATGTATTTTCAACAATATTATTACAACCAAATATTATTAAAAAATATAAATTGTTGAAAAAAATAATATATAGGCGACAAAGATACTATATAACTTATGAATACAATTACACAAAGAAATAGAAAAATTAATGAGTACAATCACACAATCACCTAATACATACGTTTAGCAAATTAAAAAAAAATTTATGGTCATAAACCAAATTCTAGTTCTACAAAAAATTAGCAAGAATGGAGAGGGAGAAAGAGAAAGAGGTATAAAATTATGTTAAAGGAGATTAAAAAAATGTGTATGGTAAATATTTATTTATATAGTAAATATTAGTAATGTTTTGATAATTAAAAATGATATTCAATTTTTTAATTTTATTTTTTCATGAATCATGACAACATGTATTTTCAACAATATTATTATAACTAAATGATATTAAAAAAATATAAATTGTTGAAAGAAAAAAGAAGTGATATAGGCGAAAAACACTACAAGATACACGGAAAAATGCGGCAGCAAATTACCGGCGATTTTCCGAACTGCCGCGAATTGATAGAATAGTGGCGGTTTTAATAGTATTTTCAGGCTCCGTCCCAAATTGATCAGGATAGTGGCGATTTGGGGTCCCAACTGCCGCAAATATCATTTTGGAGAGTAAAGATAAAATCTTCTCCTTTCTGAGTCCAGGGCTAATCTTTCTTTTTCGCGTAAATCCTTGCCGTTGTGTAACTCCCCTCTATCAGTTCCAGTTGCTACGTCCTTTTTTGTCATTGATCTGCTCCCTACGCCGTGTAGCTCCCACGCATGAAAGAACAGTGGAAGGAAATGTCCGTTGTTCTTCCCTCCGTCATGCACGTCTGTGTCTTTGTGGAATCGCGTGACTGCTGATCCGTCCTGGTGTCATCGTCATCATCTTTTCCTTTGCCCTGTTGTGCACTACTCAATTTCCCCTTACCCTATTGTTCCAATCCCCACTTTGTATTCCTAATTTTGTCCCAATTTAATTTCTTTTCTTGTTGGCCGATTAATTTTGCTCTAATTTCACCCTTTTATCTTATGTAGTTTGGTTCAAACCATATTCTGATTCAAACTCCAACTTATCACCCTCGCCAACAACATAAGATAGGAAAGGTGCCAGAGCACCTTCTGCTCTCTCCTCCAATCTGGGTGTGCTCCTTTATTTTTAGGTTTGTTTCCTTAATTATTTTGTTAATCGATACTGATTTGATTTTGATTTACATGTTTGTTTTCTTTGATGTCAACATTCATAAAAATACATTTTCATTGTTATCTATATCATTACTGCCTGAAAACAAAATATAATATAAACTTGTGTATCAAAGGCAAAACAAACAAAAATATTTTTTTTAAAAGAAGAATGTGTCTGTGCATGCATGTGTGTATGTGTGATAGGGAGGTTAAGGGGGGGGTCAGAACATAAACATAGGAAAAATGAAAACTAAATTCATCTTGTCATGGCAAAAAATTAAAACTCCATGTTATGTTAGGGAGGTTAAAGGGAGAGACTTTAGAACATAAACACAGAAAAAGTCAAAGATAAAACTAAATTCATCTTGTCATGGCAAAAAATTAAAATTCCATGATATGATACACATGAAATAGACATACATGAAAATCCATAAAATCTACCTCACTTGAAAATGATGGTCCTGTTTAATTTGTCTGGATAGAAAAAATTATGATGTAGCAACACTTGTAGATTTTATTTTCATTTCTTTCGTTAGAGATAATAGGAGAATTTGCATACTTTCTTTTATCCAGACAAATATATAGATAGGACTGTAAAAGTGAACAACACTGCACTAACAAATAGCAAACTTTTCCTCAAGGGTAATGCAACAAACTACTCAAAAGTAGTACTCCATAAATCTGTATATCTTGAATCTAGTAATTTGATAGACTGTTCTATCTTGGCCAAAGATGGATCATAAACAAAAAATTTCAACAATTTGACCCTGTATGAATTATAGGAAAGATCATGGACGTTAAGAATAATATATACAGGTATGGCTATTTTTGCACTATAAAAAGATAATAATGTCAAAAAATCTCTAAAATTAACAAATATTCCGTCAATTTTCTTTTCCTGAATATGGAAGGTTCCAGTAAATAAAACACCAAATACAATAAGCATCCATTAAGATTGATCATATCTTTTGCTCATTAGTCACCAAGGCAATTGCAATTAGCAGCTTAAGGTTTTGAAGTCATTAAGTCAAAGAGATAAATAGGATAAACATCCTCAGTGAAGTTACATATTCTTTTCAAATAAAGATGCTTTATGGCTTACATAACCAAATAAAATAGATCTAACTCTTGTTTTCCTTCATGGATTTCATAAGGGTCATGGTACATGTGTAATGTGAAATAGTATACAATTTGTTTTTCCTATGTGTAACACCCTACCACACAGAGCTTTACGCATAAGTCGTAAAGTAGAGGTGGCGAGATATTACGACCTATAAAAGAAAATACATATATAAGTATAGTTGAAAGCATTTTGTAACTAGGAGCCTTAAAGAAGAAACTAAGTAAAAACAAAAATAGAAAATCGTGTCACACTCGTACGAATAAGCGTAAAATTGATAGGCAAGATCAAAAGAAGGCTAAAAAACATAATTCATTCATTTCTAAATAAATCAAACTTAAAACATATAATTCTTAAAACTAATTCTTTCTAAATAATTACTTCAAACTAAACTTCCAATTTTTATAAAACTTTCAGTAGCACTTCCTCTAAAACTCAAACTTCTGTCACCTAACTATCAAGCCAAACCACTCTTAGTTATTCAAATAATTTTTAATATCAAATCATTTCAAAATCAAATCACACATCTCTCAACCAATCCATTCAATTCAATTTCACAAACTTACTATTAATTTTCAACAAACAACCAATCATATTTATTTTATACTCATCAAAGTCATAATCCAACACATACGAATTCATTAATGCTTTATACATACATCGTATACTATATGCTTAATCCATCAATAATTCATTCGATTCATTCCTATCTTTTGGTCTTATAGTCTAAGTTTTCACGTAACATTAAAGATTAACTACGAGAAAACAAAACTATACTTTGGCCGAATTCCTCCCTAAACTCGAAACATCTCAAAAACCTCTCCTTTCACAAGATCCAAGTTTCCAAATGTTAATTTCTTAAGTTTAATTACCCAAATTTCATTCCAAACCACCAAATTGAACTCCAAATAAACAAGAACACCATCAAATTCACACAATATCACTATGACCATCATATGGTTCACTAATTCGATGATTCACAAGGGTTCAATAGTTTCTTACCTTTCCACGGATCAATTGGACAAAATGCAGTAATTTTTCATTGCTGGAGTTCACCTAAACCATCAAAATTATTCAATTTTTTAATACCTAAACTCAAGACCCACAAAATTTAGGAGAGTAAAAACTGGACAAGAAATGCAAATTTCTTATCATTTTATTCAGATAAAATTGAAAAAAATTCTGAGACAAACACGTGGCCGCTGATGGCTCATTAATCGAAATTCTGAATTGAAAGTTATGGACGATTGAATATTCGGAGACGTTAGGGTTCTCTCTCCCCGATTTTCTCATTAGTTCATAATTTAAATTATAATATTCAATTTATAATCTTGTTAACCAAACATAATTTTTTTAAGAAAACAATTGTCTTTTCTAAAATTAATCATTTTGAAAATCTACCCAAACATGCTCTTACTTAGATTTCATAGAATCCAACTATTGAAAAAGACACAAAAACCCTCTTAATCAAATTTCATAGAATGCTAAATGTACAGGGCAACATAGGGGACAAGTCTTTACAGTGCAATTTGCATGTTCTTTATTCTTTTTGCTCAGTGACTTCATCATTGTTTGTTTACAATAACCACGCTTACATGAAATTCAATGCATAGTGATCATACATAGACAAGATAATTTTGATAAGTACGGAAAGGATACTATCTAATGTGGTATAGTTATGTATTCCCTAATCAGATTTTCGAAATTTTTAGAGTACTATAAATAAACTTTTAATATTCACTATTTTTTGGAACTAACTATAGTTGTTTGCTTATTTTTTTATCTAACTATATCAAATTTTAAGTCTAGTTTTTTTTTCTTTAGACTTGATTGTTATCTTATAAAGCTTTTGTTTTAAGTATTTTTTTTTAACTTTAACTTTCACTCTTATTTTCTTGTTTTATTTTTTAAGAAAGGTTTTCTTTTCTATTTTATTTTTTTGGCTTTGGGACCACCAATTCTTCCAATAATTTTTTTAGGAAATGCAAAATTTTCCAATAAGTAAGCAACTTTCTTGAATCCTTCTACATGCTGAATATTATCCTGGATACAAGTAACTGTGTTTTTGTTTCTCTTTTATGAGTTATTCTCATATCTGATATAATTTGTTGTTATGTTTTCTGGTATTCTAACTTTATTACGTGTATATATGTTGTTTGTATTATTTCATTAAATTAGATATTGATAAAAGTTAGATTTCAAAGTCACGAGATGGTCTAGAATATAGGGACGGTTTAACCAGTTTCTTAGACTTCACATTTGCCAATGCATCATCCGATGGGATGATACATTGTCCATATCCTTCATGTGGGTTTCGCCTTTTCCAAACTAGAGAGAATGTATATGATCATTTGCTGATAAAACCTTTTTTCCCTAGTTATACATTTTGGTTACATCATTGTGAGAGATGCATAGTAGAGAGTTTTAGTGGTGGACAAGGAATAGAATCCGAAAGAAACTTCAGAGATCTAATACGCGACATGGTCCACGAGGCATTCAACTTTCTAGGACAACATAGCGATGAAGAAGACTCAACGAATGAATATGCTGGAAGGGGTGCAGAGGAGTTGTTGTACTTATACAACGAACCTGGTTGTGAGTCCCGTAATTTTCATGACCTTCTTGAAGATGGAGAGCATGAGTTATATCCGGAATGCTCAAAATTCTCAAAGTTGTTTTCTTGGTGAGGCTCTATATATAAAATGCATGTGTAGAGTGAGCGACAAGGCCTTCAGAATGATATTGGAGTTGCTGGCGGACGCCTTTGAGCATGCAAGGATTCTAAACACATTGCACGATGCCAAGAGAATCATAAGAAAGCTTGGTATTGAGTATAAGAAGATAGATTCATGTCCAAATAAATGCATGCTATACTAGGGAAGCGACCAAGAGCTGTCTAAATACAAATGATGTGGGACATCGAGATGGAAGAAAAAGACAAAGAAGAACTCTAGAGTAAAGATCAATGTGGTTGTTAAGAGGAATGGGAAACTACAAGGGGTGAAGATTCTTCGTTACTTCTCCCTTGTTCCACGATTGCAGTGGTTATTCATGTCTAGTAAAACTTTCATTGACATGTTGTGGCATCAGAGAGATCCTAACTCTGATAGTTCTTTGAGGCATCCAAGGGACGGTGAAGCATGGAAGACATTTGACAGAAGATATTCTGACTTCTCTGGCAATCCGCGCGGTGTTCTCTTAGCCTTAGCTATCTATGGCTTTAACCCTTTTGGAAACATGAGTTCAAAATAATCAATTTGAAAGTTGATTATAATCATGGACGATTGGTAAGATGGCAATTATTTTTGTTACAAAATCCAATAAAAATTGAATATATTAAGGGTGACAAAAATATTATTGCAGATACATTGACAAGGGAATGGAGTTCGTCTACAACGCATTAAATCAAGAAATTCAAAAATATCAGCAAGAACTCGAAGAATGTAAGCATTGTCTGCAAATAAGGGCACAGATCCAATCCCTCAAGAAAGCCATTCAAGCAATGGAATCAACACAACAAGCAAAACCATCAGAGTTCAGCCAGCTAAGCATGGTGGACAAACCAGGTGAAGAAAAAATTTCAGAAAATAGAACAATTGCTGAAATTATTAAAAAATCCACACAAGACAAAAAATATTATGTGATTTATAATGGCCCCATGAAAGGAGTATATGATGCCTGGAAAAAAGCAGCACCATTTACACATCAATCAAAGATAGTTCATAAAGGAGGATTTTCAACACTAGAAGAGGCAAAAGAATCCTTCAGGGAATATGAAGCTCTTCATCCAGAACAAACCCTAAAAAGAGCAGATAAATCTCCGATTCAAGCCCAAAGAACAGGAATAATGAGAAACATTCCTACAAGAGCTGAAATCAAAGAAAAGAAAAGGGTCTGTAGATCAAATCTCAGAGAAACCCTTAATATAGTCCTAAATTGGACTGAAGAAAAAAGGACAAATTTGGGATACTATCCTATTGCCAAAGAACAGCTAACAAAGCTGGTTATTTTTCCAGAGGCTTCCCCATCTGACACTTATCAATTTTTCTAGTATGGATTAATTGATACAATTTTAATTTTTAATGATCTAAAAATTATTAGTGAGTTTCCTGCAGGATTCGTTAATGCAGTAAAGAGATTTAAAAATATGATTGACAATGTAAATCCAAGGGATATATCCCTAAAATTTACAAATAGTCAACCTATTTTTAATGAAGAAGAAGAGTGCTTAGTTCCAGCACACCAAGTAATATTCATGTCTGTCTTCCCAGGAAAATTTCAACCAATTGATCAAATTCAAGATTTAGCAATCTACAGTCATGAAGGAAGACTAGCCAGCACATTAGCAAGGGTTTTTGAAAGAACTCAAAAAATAACGAGGGAATCTCATACAAGAATTAATTATAAAAGCAGAAATACTTTGCTTGTGTCCAGTAAAAGAAATGAAATTGAAGAAAGAGAGATGAGACTCTTGGTGGAATTTGAATCTGCATTCTATAATCTATCCGGACTCTTAGAAAAACTCCCTGAAGGGATAAAAAGGAATCTTTGCTATTTGATAAAAGACAGAGAAGACCACAAGTGCCAGCTATGTGCCTCAGAAATATCTGAAGAAAGCAATAATGAAATGGAATCCACCCACATGATAAAAGAAGAGGACAGTACATCCACCCACATGATAAAAGAAGAGGACAACGCATCTGAAGCATCCCTCAACATTATTGTATAATGACGTAAGCGTTTAGGTCATAGAGCACCAACAATGTAGTTGGTGCAAGATAATAAAACAATGACGTAAGCAATGACGTCATAAGAAGGGTAAGGATGGGAATTGTCCATCAAACCCAACCATTATAAATAGAGTGCTTAGGCAATTGAAGAAGTATAAGAAAACAGAAAGTAAAAGGCTAAGAGTACTCATATGCTAGGAGAGCAAGGAGGAAGCTGCCGAGGCGATTCTGTAGTCTGACAAAAGAATTCCCTTAGGAAAAAAAATAGTTTTAAACTCCCCTCTGGAGTTAATATCTATAATCTCCCCTCTAGAGATAAAAACATCTTATGTAAAATATACTAAATAAAGGAAGTTTTTCTCCAGAAAGGTATGCTTTTATCCTAATCTCTTAATTATTAATTATTTAGAAAGCTTAGAATTAACGGAAGAATCTGATTATTATAGATTAACTGCTTTATTAGATAATGAAAAATAGGCTGTTCTAAAAATAGAACTAAATCTCAAATCAAATGAAAATTTTAATAAACAAAATCTCTTAAAAGAAGTTTTTAATAGAAAAAATATAATATACTATGGAAAAATTCAACTTGAAGTCCCTGTAAAAATAAAATCTGCTAATGGAGAACTTAAAATAGCCTTGATAAATGATGAAGAATTAAGTAAACAGATTGAGAAAATAAAGGATCAACAGAAGAGATCTAAAATTGGATGGATTCATATTAGTACTTTACAAGTTTTAATTAAATCTACATATATGAAAGGAATTAATTCACCAATAAGTTTAGCAATCTGTGATAAAAGAATTACTGATGACCCAATAGATCAAATAATTGGAATTGTTCATGGAAATTTGGCAAATGTAAATGTTAAATTTAATGCCCATCTTGGATATGCCATACCTCTATCAACCGAGAATCTTGGTAGATTTATAAGTTTAGCTTATAAATTTCATAGAAAAGTTTAATGGAACAAGATGATGAACCATTTTCAATTACATATGCAATAAATTATGCTTTAACGAATAGTCATCATAGTATAATATTTAAAAATAGAGAAAGAATTTATGTTGATGAATTATTTCAGAAAATTGTAAAAACAGAAATACCAAAATATAAAGCTATTGAAAACCCAGTTCTATTATTAAAAGAACCATCAAAAAGATCGGTTTCATCAAATTTTCAAATAAGAGAATCTAAAATCAATAGTTCTTTAAGTTTATCTAAATTAAAAATTAAAGAAGAAAACTCTGAAATAAAAGAATTAACAAAAAAGGTCGAAAAATTAAATGAAACCCTAAATACTAAATTATGGCAATAAATAAGGAAGAAATATATGTAACTTATCAAGATAAGAAACAAGAGCTTTTTGAAAGAGAAAATCGTTTGAATTATTTGCAGTTTTCTGAAATAAATCAAAGAGCATTTAAAGCTCTAAAAATAATCTATAACAAGCTAAAAAAGGAAGTTGAAGAGCTAGAAAAATTAATAGAATCTCTGAAAAATAGTGATGAATCAATGATAGAGTTTGCAGAAATTCTAAAATAAATAAAGATAAACAAGAGAAAGTGTAAAAATAAAAGAAATTTTGTAAAAAATTACTAATAGATAATCATTTAACAAATACAAGAGAAATGATTAAATACTCTAGATTATGAAGTTGCAAATTATTGAATCTATACAAATTATAAACTTATTCTAAAAGTTAATAAAAACATCCGAAAAAATTGGTATCAGAGCCAAGTTAACGATTAAGGATAACACTTTCTCTTTAAACAACACTTTTAATAATACGCTTTTAAATCAATAACAACCACAAGATGGAAACTTCTTTACAAAAAATTGAAATTGACAACTTTACCGTAGCATCCACCTTATTATAATTATCTGTGCGAACCTACGGATAAAAATAAAATACTCTAGTTATTATCTAAAACCTCAGTTCCTGAATTTCCGACTATATTTTAACATGAAATTAAACTCACACATGTAAAAGGTATAATATAACATACATCCAAGAAAATTTTCGCCCAAATTTTATTGCCCCACTTAATAAATACTAGAAATAAATATTTATACCATTTTTTCTATTATATTTTGAAGTGTATATATTGTTTTTTTTTTAAGAAACAGTACATATTTATTATTTTTAATTTTTTTACTCACTTTTACATTTAAAAAAAAATAGACACAATATAGTAAAAAAGTGGTACAAATAACACAACTAGCTATGCTAAACGTAAATAATCATAGCTTACAAGGATTGAAGTCCTTCACTGAAAAACGTAGAGAAAGTTTCCATGTCACTTTTTTTCAATGCCAACCCAATCTCTATTCCACCATTGTTATCCTTATTCTCCGAAAGAGAAAAAGCTCCTGTCTTGTCCGTTGAAGTCATATCCACTTTCTTAGGCTTTGCATAACCAAAATCAACATCATAAACTCCAAACCTAGGAGATCCAGCAATGGAATATATCTTTGCTTTATCAGCAAAATTTCGCATATCCTCAAACCAAGACTCTGCTCCATTCATTACTAACCCATCTTCAACCCTTTTCAATGCTTCAATGATTCCTTTCAAAGCAACGATGAATCCATCATTGTTTCCCAACAGTATCCCTTTTGTCTCTGCCTCAACCTTTTCTCCAGCAACGCAATTCCCAAAATATGTTGAAACAATTGGAGGGTCTAACCTTGTTCTACAATCCA
>NC_029775.3:94122324-94123008 GCF_000817695.3 Arachis duranensis | reverse complement strand
ACCGCGTTTTTCAACAAGTGTTGCTCTTCTGTTTTAACCAAACATGATAATACATAAGCACAAGTAACCGAAAAACTTGAAAGTTTCACACTTTTTGATCCTCCCATCTTGAATTTTGCATGTTCCTTGAGCTTCATGATCTGTGTGGGGTTCAATTCAAACAACGCCTTAACCCCATATCCTTCTTTTGCAAACTCATTAGGAAAATCCCACACTTTGAGACTTCGGTTATTTGTTCCACCATGATTCATCCATGAATCTGCATAAGCTTCACCAATTTTTGTTGGGTCCCTTATCACCGACCTATCCAAAAATGGTGTTAGATTCTCAGGTAATGGTAGCGATGATGGAAAAGATGGTGATTCTAATAGCTTGGAGCATGTGTAGGACCATGCTTTCATAAACAAAGTTGAAGACTTTCCATCCATGGCTGCATGGTGTGTTGAAATTCCAACGCAAAATCCGAACTTTGGGAACAAAGTTACTTGTAACGCTAACAAAGAAGCTTTTTCATGAGAATTGGCCAATTGGGGTATCAAGAAATAACGTTGTGAAGCATCACATAAATTAGAACAAAGTTGATCAAAAACGTTAACATCGTGATCATTAGACTCTGCTATGGTTAAGGTAACAGAATCTTCATTAGGGACATAATGAATCATCGGTTTGGGAGAGTCTAAAGGC